>NW_001914921.1:1334-71275 GCF_000208925.1 Entamoeba histolytica HM-1:IMSS | reverse complement strand
GAAATAATACATAATTTAATCATATTTCATTCTTTTATTTTGATTATTTAACAATATTATCATCATTCATTCCAATTGATAATTTATGAATAAAAATATAATTATTGTCACTAAATAAAATAAAAAATTGTTTAATGGAAATTAAAAATTATAATAATAAATATATTTCAAAAGTAGTGTAAAATTATTTATTCATTTTTTAAATTCAATCATAACATTACAAATTTATTTTTATTTAATGATGTTTGTATTTCAAACTAATAAACAAAAACGAACTGTCATGTTAAATTATCGATAAATTTATTCGTTTATTTTTAAATATTTTCTATTTCCTTTTATTTCAAAAATATATATTTTTATATAAAAATTAAATAAAAACAACAATAATGTTTATGTAACATTCGATAAAATATTTTGTTGTTTTTCATTTAAATAAAATATAATGTGAGGAATATTTAAAAAAATGAAGAATTGTAATTATTTATTTCAAATGATTATGAAATGTTTTTTTTAATAGTAAATAACTTCAATTCTTCAAATTGATAAATAAATAATTGACATGTTTAATTATTATTTAAAATGACTATCAACTAACAACAATCAATGAATATTAAATAAATTAAATTACTTATCCTTTGAAATATAAGTGGTTGAAAATTACATTTTTTTGTAAATTCAAAATGAAGAAGAATGTTTTGAAAGAAAATAATACCGCAAAATCAGAAACTAAAGAAATAAAATGAACATAATGAGAAAGTGATAAATGTGATATATTTATTATTATATCTGTGTTACAAGACATAGAAGAATGAAAAGAATATATATGAATAAATAGTGTTGATTATACTAAATAAATTAAATTAAGGTTTAATATTTTTTAACCTATTGTTCATGTGAGAATAATAGTGTTGATTATATTAAAAAAGAATAAAAGAAATTTAAATAATTAATATTGTTTTGAATTTCAATCAAGGTTTTCATAAAATAATAAAACAATGGATAAAATGATATAGAATGTTTTTTCCATTATTAGACATTTAGAGACATGTTTGTATCGTGTTGATTAAATGTTGTTGCTATATCCATAAAGAAGTTCATGAAGAAAACAAAAGTAGATAAATAACAACAAAAATTAATGGAAATTTTTAATGGAATAACTGGAAAATAATAAATTTCCAATGTAATTTAATGAATCAAAATGTTTATATTGTTATTATAATACAAAAAGCTAAAATGAAATTGTAATGATGATGACAATGATAAGATTATTAACATTAATTAATGTAGAAGAAGTTGAAAAAAAGAGATATTGATTATCATAGTATTACTGAAGAAAAAGAATAAAACATTAAACAATAAAGGAATAATCAAATAAATAAAAATAAAGAAATTGCAAAGAAATATAAGAATGAAATACACAGAAGAAATTAACTATTGTGATTTGGAAATTGAAAGAACTAAAATTAAATAAAATATTCTTCCGAAAAATCAACAGGAAGAAGAATGAGAAAGAAGTGAAAGAAATAAATAGAAAACAAAATTACCAAAATATTTATGTCTGTAAAAGAAGATATTGAATTTATTGAACATGAAGAACTAGAAAATATTTTATCAGCAATATTCATCATAAAGAAGAAATAATTAAAAAGATAATAAATATGTATAATGATAAAACATCATTAGAAAGATAATGGTTGTATTTCTACTGTATGTTTGATGAAATAATTTAAAAATAGTAAATAAATTAAATGAATTTTTATTTAAATTTATTTTGAATAATTTAATATAAAATATGATAGTTTATATTTTAAATAAACAATAATTTAAATAAAATGAATAATAAATGAAATAATTAATTAATTTATGAAATATGAATATTAAATAATATTTTATTCATTGAAACATTGATTATTTATCATTCTTTTTATTTCATTTTGTTTAAATTACATTATTCTCATTATTATTCATTTCATTAATTTATTAATATTTAATATTTATTTATTTAAAAGTACAACAAAGAATCATTCTTTCTTATTTATTTGTTTTATTTGTTTATAGATAGATCGAAGATAGCACGTCTGAAACACCACACATAAACCCTAGTACAAATTCAAGCTTCGACTCTCCCAGACATTATCTGGTTATGGCGGTGTATTTGAATTAGGAATGTATTAGGGAATGCTGCAAAGTGTGCAGCAAGAGAATATAAGGATCTACTGAAGTGTGGTTAAGACTAAAAGAAGATTAGTCAAAGTAATATAGTAGTAATAAAATGATTACTTCTCCCATTCATAAAATAAGAAAAATGAATTTGCTTAAAATTAAGGTAGAAAACAAACAAAAGGAATAAGCAGAAGAATTAACCAGAAGAAGTTTGAAAAAAACTTAATAGGAAAAAATAAAAGAAAGAAGTGCTTTCCTCATTTTCCAAGACAAACCTAAATGATAGGTTAAACAAAGAGATTACTCTTTTTAATAATAAGCGAAGGGATGGGATTAGTCTCACCTGAGCTAGGAAGAATAGATGAAAATTCTATTAATACTTAATTAATTACTTTTTATTTTATTAGTTTTTCAATTATTATCAAATAATTTGTTTCTTCTTTTAACTTGTTATTTCATTTTGATTTTAATGTTTATTAAATTATTCATCATTTTTATATTGTTATTTTAAGGAGAGTATATCCATATCATTATAATTATGTTTCATCTCATTTATCCTCATTATCACTTAATTATTCATTTTTTCTTGTTAATATCGTTATATTCAACTAAATTATAATATTACCATTTATATATTATTCTTTCTTGTTATTCTTTCTTAATAGATATTAAATAATAATCAACTAGTTTTGAATTGATGTTATCTCACCAAATGAATTACATGAAGAGATGATAAATGGAAGAAATGAAAAATGTGAATATTTTATGGATGGATGTGATGTTTCAAACATAAAATCTTTAATTCATTTTCTTCCTTTCATAAAATATGAAAAAATTAAAATTCTTTAAAATTAAATAATAAAGCAATTAATTAAGTATTAAT
Source organism: Entamoeba histolytica HM-1:IMSS (assembly GCF_000208925.1). Taxonomy (NCBI): domain Eukaryota; phylum Evosea; order Mastigamoebida; family Endamoebidae; genus Entamoeba; species Entamoeba histolytica. The sequence goes on along the minus strand of NW_001914921.1, from coordinate 68,229 downwards.
AGAACTAGCTTCTATTCTTCCTGGCTCAGGGGAGACTAATCCCGTCCCTTCGTCTTCATCTTCTTCTAGCAGCTCTACGGAGTATGTTTGGTTGTGATCTCCGCAGTATTCAATGACACCCATCATGTTTTGTATTACAAGGTTTTTAATTTCTTTCACAATGTTAATCTCAATTTTTAATTCTTTAATTAATTTGATACTTTCTTTATTTATTATTCCATTTATTGAAATTCCTACTGGAATTATTCTGACATCTTTTAATTTTTCTATTTTCATTAGAATATTCTTTAATTCCTTATACATATTTCTTTTCTTCCAATAGGCTCCATTAATATTGTGATCAGCCACAATAGTCATATCAAATAATAGACTAGTTTTATTCTTTTTATCTATTACATATATGTCTGGTATTTTGTGATATTGTCATTCATTTTTATGCATTATTTGTTTGTTCCATATCATTGTGATATCTTTATATTTGAACACTGTTTCATATGGGGTTTTTTATATTGTTTATTTCCAGTGTATTTTCTTATTAATCAATATTATAATGCCAATATTGTCATGTTTTTCTATTTGTGATTTTTATGATAAATACAAGATAGTAAGATGTGTTCTACTGTTGCTATCTTGTATTTACAAAGTGGGCAGTATTTCAATCTTTCATTTTTCATTATTTTTGCTTTCCTATACACACAAAATATTGCTCCATCTTGCATTTTAGTTAATTGTAGAAATGCATTTTTTTAATATTGATTGACTTCCATGCTTTCATTGTAGTAGTTTTATCTACTCCTTTTGACTTGAACCATCTTCTAAAATATCCACTAATTTGATAACACTTCCATTTTTTGATGTATTTGTTGGTCAATAATTTTTTATTTCTACTACTACTTCTTTTTCTTTTTTATTTTCAATCCCTTCATTTATTATTTCTTCTATTTTTGTTTCTGGGATTTTATGAATTGATGTTTTTAATTCTATTCCATATTCATTTCTTACTGTACCATCTCTCTAATATGTTATTTCCTATTTCACATTCTCTGGTACAGTAGTACATCACTGTTCTAACTAATTCAATAACATATTCATCATTTATATTTATTAATCCTTCACCTATTTCTTCTATAATGACATACAACCGATCTTTGGAGTTTCACCATTGTATTTTGCCTTTCTTATTTATTTTCTTATCTCCAAATCAATTTTGTCTAAGTTACCTTCCAATTTACAACTGATGCTGAATATCTGAAGATATTGATTACTTCCGTGTTTATTCTAGTAATATATCTTCTATTACTACTTTCATCAGTGTTTATTTCTTCCATCTTCTGATTCATTTTTTCTTTGATGGATTTACAATTGAAGGTGTCATCAATTTCATCAGATTGCCATATTCCTAAGTATTTATACAAGTCCTCACCTTCAATGACTGGGATGTTTTGCATTCCATTTGGTATTTCTTTAATGTTTTTTAATACCATTCCTGACTTTTTCTCATTCATTTCAATATGTAACTTATTATATCATCAATTTCATAGTGGATTATTCACATTTCTTCACCACTTTGCTTCATTATTCTCAAATCATCCATATATAATGTGTGATTTGATTTTGGAATTTCTCTTCGATGAATTGAGAAATTACATTCATCTGTATGATGAAGAGTAGATTTGATAAGGAATCATTTGTAAAATTCATCTATTTAATTTAATACATCATAGATATTCATTATATTTATAACCGATGAATATCTTCCATCTAGTCATCATACTTTCAATAATGTCAATGATGACACCCTCATAATTAAAATATTTTAATGATTCGATGACCCATTCGTTGTTTACTGTGTCTTATGTTTTCTTAATGTCATAATATGACTCATCATATTTTGGGTATTTCTCTTCTTTTTGCTGCTTTAACATAAAACTATTAATTATTCCTTCTTTAGCAGGGAGAGATTGTAATTTACATCTCAATTGTTTATTACTAATTTTCAATGATTCATTATTCATGTTAAGTCTTCTGTGAATCTTTTCTTTTAATATTGATGTAAATACTTTCATAATTACATTTGTACAACTGATAGGACGATAATTAGTGACATCATTCATATCACTTTGTGGATTAATAAAGTTCTTCCACTTACCATATCTAATGAGATGTTTTCAGGGAAGTTCAACCATTCATTAAAGATATTGAGAATGATTTCTCTTGATGATGACATTCTTTTCAAATAATACCCATATATAGTGTCTATTCATGGTGTTTTCCAGTTATTTATTTTCATTATACTTAAATTTAATTCATTTAATGTTATTATGACATTATCATAATTGATATATCTTTCATTCAATATAGTGTTTTGTTTTATTTTCCATTCTCTTTATTTAATATCACTTGTGTTTCATATAACGATTTCTAATATTCTAAAGTAATATCGTTATTTGGGTATATTTCATTTTTTGTTTCTTCCTTATTCTAATTTTCTTGTTAGAATCAAACATGATTTTATTTGTATTGATTCTGACTATTTCATTTTTATTAAATTTAATTCTTTCTTTAATCATTATCATCATATATTTTAGGTATTTTATTCTTTCCAGTGCTTTAACTTTTATTCCTTCTTCATCATGTTCATTTAATTTCATGTTGCACTTTATTCTGTACAATTTCATTGACCAAATCTTCTAGTCTATTTATTTTCTTTAGGATTTCTTTTATTTCATCAAATTTATCTCCTATTATTTTATTTTGGAGATAAAGGTGCATAACAAATTGAAATCCTCTTCATATCATCTTGTAGATCATGCATTCTGCTTCCTGACATTATCCAACTATTATTAATTTCTCTTATTAATTGGTCAGCTTCTTTTCTTTGAAAGTAGTAATTAATATTGATACATTTTCTACTTTCATTTCTTTCACTTTATTGATGAGAGTTTTAAGGTATTCTTCATCAATTTCAGTAGAGTTATTCTTTAATATGATGTTTTTTATTATTGAATTACACTCTACTCTTCCTTCTATTATATCATTTACTTTCATTTTAATGTACTGTTTAGTAGTTTCTTTTATTTTATGTGATATTTTAATATATTTAATATATTCTTTTTCATTATTGACATTGATGTTTGTTGCTTTTATTATACTTTTAATTTGTTCATTTCTTATTTTCTTGTATAATTTCTTATTTAACCAATTAATTGCAAAACAATACAACACTTCAATTAGAATTCTATTTGTTTGTTCTGTTGTATTTCTTGTCTGATTATCATCTCTTGTTTTTTGACAATCAGTGCTTTGCTTTTCTCTTCGATTTCCACTACTGTCTTTTTCATAGGAGTAGTTTCGTTCATCTTCATCGTTCCTGATGATGCTTTCCTCATTACTGGTTGTGTATTTATCACAAGTGTCATCGTTTTCTTCTTCTCCAGTTCCTTCTGTGAGATAAAATTTTCAATATCATCTTGTTATTTTGATATTATTTGTTTTTGTGTCTCATTTTCTTTTTGTATGTTATCTAATTCTTCTCTTGTTATTTCTGTAATCTCATGACTTATTATTGCTGCTTGTTGAATTTCAGAGATTTGTTTTTCTTTATCTCTTATTTCACTTTTCAGCTCCTCAACTTTCTTCTCTAGTACTTCCGCTTTTTCCTCTAACACACTATTCTTCTTCTCCAGTATTTCACCTTTTTTCTTCAGTTCTTCTGTTTTCTCCTTTTGTTCATCCTTTTCCTTCTGTAACTTCCCTTTAGTGGATTTTAGACTTCGAATGGTTTCTTCTTTGTTATTCATTTCCATGATTTTCCTTCTATCTCATTTATTTCACCTTGTAATTTTATATTTTCTTCTGTTAGTTTTTCATTTTCTTTCTTCTTTTCATTATAATTTGTTTGCACCTTCTTAATTTCTCTTTTCATATTTTCTATCTCTTTCTCAAATTCTTTTCTGACTATTTCTTTTGCTTTTTCCATCATTTCATCTGAGATGGCTTGTTCTTCTTCCATTCTTTTTGCTTGATATCATTTATTTTCTTCTTCTAATTTTTTAATCTGTTTTTGAAGTATTTTAATTTCTTCTTTTTCTTTATAATTTTCCTCTTCATTCTTTGTTTCTTCTTTGTTTTCTTCTTGTGTTTTTTCTTTCTTTTTCTGTTTCATTTATTATTTTAGCCATTTTACATCTTTTTTGTAATTCTTTGATTGGATTTCTACTTTTGATTTCTGTTTCAATTGCTTGGATATCTTCTTCCCATCCTTTTGTTCTTTCCTTAAATTTTTCTTGCATTTTTTCAATTCTCTTTTTCTTTCTAATTGCATATACTTCTTGGAGAATGTCATACCATCTTTTCCTTTTCCCTTCATACTTTTTAAGTATTTCTGAATATTCTCCTTTTCCCCATTTACTTGTTATTCCTTTTATTCTTTCATGTATCTCTTTTATTGTTAACCATCTATGTCTATTGTTTGTATATTCATTATTATTCCAGTATTTATCCTGTTTCTTATTCGTTCTTCTTTGTCTTTGCTGTTTTTTAAACCCTTTTCTCTTGGTATTTCTTTTATTATAATTGTGATATCTTTTATTATAATCGTAATATCTTTTATTGTTGTTATTGGTATTTAACCTTGTATTTCTATGTCTTGTTTGCTTTTCTTTACAAGACGTCAAGGCATTACTCCATAACAATGGCAATAAAATTTGTTGTATTTCCTGCATTGGAAAAGGATCTATGAATAAAGAATACTAGAAAATAAATAATATCAATTATTTATCTTCTTTTGATTTGTTGATTGTTGTTATTATATTTTGTTCATTATTTGTTTTTCATAAATCATTGAAGAGAAATTCCCAAAAGCAAATCACACTTTATATATTGATGATTTGAGAATAATGACACAAAGTAGTGAAGAAATGGGAATAATCCACAATGAAATTAAAGAAATAATAAGTGGAATAGGGATGGAAATGAATGAGAAAAAGTCAGGAATGGTATTAAAAAACATTAAAGAAATACCAAATGGAATGCAAAACATCCCCGTAATTGAAGGTGAGGACTTGTATAAATACTTAGGAATATGGCAGTATGATGAAATTGATGACACCTTCAATTGTAAATCCATCAAAGAAAAATGAATCAGAAAATGGAAGAAATAAACACTGATGAAAGTAGTAATAGAAGATATATTAAAAGAATAAATACGGAAGTAAAACCAAAAAAAATAAAAGAAATAACTGAGTTAGAATAAACATTATTAGAACCTTTTTAAGGAAAGAAAAGAATAAAGTAATGTCTTGTAAATGAATTTATTTATTCATTAAGCCACATAACCATATAAATTAGCAGTTGTGACTAATGGAACTATTGCCCATCGTGACACACAATAGATTAAAGTACCAAAGAAAATAGAAATTGGTAAAGCAGGAAGAGCTTTATTAAAAACAACTAGTAAAATGAGAGTACCAAATAGTCCCTAAATATATGAGTTTTATTTATTTTTCTTTACAAAAAAGGATGAACAATAACAAACAGATAATACTGCCACTGATCCACTAAATACAATTGTTAAGTCATACATTGCACACCTTCCAACTAATACACTATAAAACACAAAATCACCTAGTCCTAACTTTACTCCTTTTCCATGTGTAGATGATAGAGTGAATGGGTTTGAATCAACATTTAGAATTTCATTCTTAGAATCATCTGGAGATGCCAATCCCATCCATACCGCTGTGGAATAAACAAGTGCTGGAATTGGTTCTTTTCGTTCTTGAGCCAAGTTAACAAGTATTCTTAATGGTCCTTTAGGACATAGTACAGCAACTAAATCATAACATGCCATTCCAATAAGTAAAGTCCATGTAGTCCATTCTGGGAGATTTGTAAAGAATGAAGCCATGAAGACGCTGATAATAATCATATAAAATTGGTTTAATTTCATTGGAGAAATATAAAAAATTGAGATGACTCCAAGAACACCAAAATTAAAAAGAAGAAAAGCAAATGAAATCCAGTCAACAGGCCAATTGAATACTGATAATAAACTTTTCATAATTGACCCACCAAATAACATTAATAATAAAATTACACTAAATAATAACCATCCTACTATTAATTTCATACATCTATAATAAAAAAGAAGAACAAATACAAAAGTTACTATTACAATCATAATAATGAAGATAACTGATACAATTATAGCAATAAGCCATATAGGGATAGTTGTTGATGATTCAATCCCTTCAGAAAATATGTATGAAGTTGCTTGTGAATAAAGGTCATTACTTCTTTCTAATAATTTAACAATAATAACAGTTAATAATAAAGTAATAGCAACAGGAGTAATAACAGCATTAACACTTTCACTGTATTCAGCAAAAGTGATCATTTCAACTTCTTCTTCATCACTTTTATTTTCTTTATTTTCTACTTTATTTTTTGAAAGTTGTTGTTCATCAGAAATAACATGAATTTCGTTTTGTTCAGAAAGGGTATCTATTTCTTTATTTAAGTTTTCGTCATCTTCTTCTTTAAGACGGTGGTAATGTGTTGTATCACTCATTTAAACTTGAACTGAATATTCAGTTCATAAATGAATATTGAAGAACCATCATTCACACTTCATCCAACAAACCCTACAAATAATCGTTTAGTTGAACGTCTCAAAGAATTACGTAAACAATATCAAAGATTAGAAGAATTAAAAAAGGTGGTAGTAAAAGAATTTTCTGCAACAGCTTGTTTACTTGATAGATTACCTGAATTTTATGAACAAAAATATATTGAAAAATTTAAATGTGAACCTCCTCCATTTCATTTTTCTAAAGACCGTGTTCCACCATTAGATGAAAGACAATTAGAAGTTGGATGTTCACATTTATTAAATCCTTCTATTGAACTTGAAAACTTTCCACAACTTATTGATTTAAATGAAGATAATTTTTTTAGAACAAAAGAAGAAATAGAAAATTGTCAAAGAGAAGAAGAAGAAGAAAATAAAAATGAGAGTAATGAAGATATAAAGAAATCTATTGATGAATTTTTATTAAATGAAAATGAAATAATTGATGGAGAAGATGTTAGTTCTGATGAAGTTAAACTACCAAGACTTAATAGTGAAAAAGAGATGTCACAACTAAAGAAACAAGCAAAAAAATAAGCTATGTAATATAAATGTTTAAATAACTATAAATATAGTTTATCAGCAAAAGGTGTAGATTTAAATGAGAACGTTAAAACACCTTTAATTGAAGATGTTTTTAAATATTCTTTTATTTGTTCTTGTTTAAAGAAAGGTGGAATGAATGAATAACTAAGAAATCTTTGTTGTTGTATTTCTCTTATTACTGTGTCAATAGAAGATTTAGTAAATAAAGGTCTTTGAGGTGAGATATTAAGATATAAAAATGTTTTAATATCATCTAATGGAATATGAGGACATAGTCTAAGTCTAATATCTTCATCTTTAAGTATTTGAGGATCATCTAACATTAAAAGCTTAGATAATTCAAGACATAAAGGCATTTCTTGAAATGAATAATCATAAGAAAAAATTGTTGATAATAAAATATTACCATCATTAGTAGACAAATATAATTTATTTAAATATGATTTATATAATTTTACATCTAATGCATATAATGAAATATGTTCTAATAAATTCTTTAATGAGTCAGGAAATCTTAATTTATGAACTTCATTCATAATTTCTTGATAATTTGATTTTGGTTCAAATTGATAAGATTTCATTAACTTATCCATTAATTTATCTGCAATAAGACAAGTTTTAGAAGTACAAAATTCAGTACATTCTCTCCACATTTCTACTCTCTTAGATTGATTTTTTGCATTAAGAAGTATAATAGTTTCAAAGAATGAAATAAAGACATATTGAGTTTCTAAGAAAGAGTAGTCATTACTTAAAAATTGATTAATACATTCTTTAAATAATACATCATTATTCTTTTGTACAATAAGAGAGAATAATACACAAGATAATAAAGTAAATTTACTTAACTCTTCTTTTATTTCAAATATTATTTTACTTTGTTCAGTACCAGTTATAAAATGATCTGCAAATTCTTTAGATGTTTTAAACATAAATTCACGATAATTATCCATTGAAGTAATTTCATTAATAATTTTTATAGTTTCTTCATCAAATAAATAAAATGGTTTAGCTATTAAACATGAATTTCTAGTTGCTATTGGTTGTTCAGTAGTAATATCTCTCATTGAATATCTTTTTCTTGAAATTTTACTTTTTTCAGCATCAAAAGTATTTCTAACTGGTTTTTTAATAGAAGTTGAAGGTTTAATTTTTGAAGTATTTTGAGTATTATCACTTGGTAATATAAAATTCTGTTCATCCTCTTTTTCAACAGTTTTTATAATTGGACTATTAGCGTCTTTTATTGGACTATTAACACCTTTTGAAATATTACTATTTGGATTTATTATTTGAGTAGAGATGATATATGAAATAATATATTCTTCTCCTTTTTTATTTTTTTCTTTTGTTTCAAATCCTCCAATTTGGTTTTTAAATTTAAAAACTTGTGAAATATCTATTTTAAATTGAACTAACACTTTTTTTTCTTTTTTAATTTTAAGACAAATACCTTTTGTTTGATACCGACTTTCAGATACTTTTTTTAATGTTGTAGTTAATGATATGTCTTTTCTTATATTTCTATTCATTTGAATATCTTCTATTATCCCTTTCTTATTTTTCCCTGTTTTCCATTTAATAAATACAAATTCTTCTGTTTCATTTGTAGATGTTATTTTATTAATTGTAATTTGAATTGTAACTTTCTTTTTCTTTGAACTCATTTAACAACAATTCAATTTTTAGTTCATTAGGTAAATCAGATTGTCATCTCTAAACAATAACTATAATTGCCAACTAAAATTATTTTCTTTGAGTTAAGTTATCTTTCTGTTGTTCTTAATTTTTATCCAAAAATAGTTAATTTCAAAAAAGTTTTGATAAAGTTAATAAAAATCCTTATTGTTATTCTTCATATAAAACATAAAGAACAATAGTTATGTATTAAAACAAACAAATGTTTTCTTTCTTATTTTATTTGTTCAACAAATCTATTAGTACTAATTTATTTTATTAAAATAAAGAAAATATACATTATTATGTATCATGACTAGAATTTCGTTATTAAATAAATTATTATTTCTTTTTTTTTGTGGTTTATTTTATATTAAAAGAATTAACAACATTAAAATATTTAACAATTTATTATCTAACTGCCATAATCAAAGAATTTAATAATAGCATTTCTTTCTACACATAACTAAAATATCATAAACTTTACTTAAAACTCACTCTATTAAAATTATTAATATTTTTATTATCTGGTTCTGACAGTTATTATCATATTTAGTACTAAAAAATTTCTTAACAATAAAAACAGAAAAAAAAAATTATACTTGTTTCAATATTGTTTTTATTATCTTTATAAAGAAATACTCTCATTTTTCTTCCTTTTTATCGAAAAGATAATATATATTCAAATGTTTTAAAAAGAAAATCTTTCTTAAAATATTCTACAAAAATTCTTTTTTTTTTAAGTTAAAGAAGTACTATTTTAACTATTTCAAAGGAAAAAAGTAAATAAATGATGATGATAAAACTATCAGTTTCAAAACATTCAAATAAGGATTAAATGATAAAATATACAAAGAAGTTATAACAAATGAATACTTTTCAAAAAGAAAAAATTAGTAATATAAAACAAAAAAAAAAATAAAAAGAAAAAAAAAAGAAAAGAAAAGAAAAACTTATTTAAAAAGAAAAAAGAAAAGTCAATGGTGTTAATTCAACATAGTACTCTTTTTGGACATGGACCAGCAGTATTATATACATTCTTTTATTTTTGTTTATCAATATGTGGAATTTTATTTGCGTGTAGTTTTAAAGATTTTGGAAGTAAAGAATCATTAATACTTAAAATAATAATATATGTAATACCCATTTTCTTTGGAGTACTTATGATGACATTTTATTTTATGCAAAAGAAGACACTAAAAATAGTATGTATTGCATATGCAGGAGCAATGATTTCTATGTTTATTGTTGTTATTTTTTTAATTTTATCAATTATTGGATGTGGAATTTTACCAAATACTTGGAAAAGTGGTGATATGGAAAAAAGAATTATAAAGGAACAAGAAGTTTGATAATACATCATTTTTTTTAAATGAAATAAATAATAATAATAACAATAAATAGAAACAATGTTGTTTTGCTTATACAACAAAAACATATAATGGAGAAATATTTGCTTTTAAAGATTGTCCATTAATTAATTGGGATAATAACAAAATTAATATAACTAATTGTCATCAACTTGATGATAATAATGAATTTTGTCCAGTTTCAGATTTACAACTTGATAAGAAGATTTGTAATCTAAAACCTCATCCAGATTTAGCTGTAATGATTACTCTTGCAGTTCTTGAATTTATTCAAGTATTACATTTTAGTATTTATTTAACTGCAGGATTCTTTTATCTTAGAGAACGATTGACTGAAAGTTGATAATAAAATGTAAAAGTGAAAAATTTCATGTTTTCAACATTTCTAAAAAATATTTGAATTATTGATTGAAACTATTTATTTAATAACAAAAAAATTATAACAAAACTATTCTTATTAATAATTATTTTATTATAAAAAAAATAAAAATTATAAAATAAGAACTTAAAAATCATTACTAAGTTGGTTATGGCAATACCATTCTATGGGATTACTCCGGGAATGACTTTGTTCCCTGGGGCTTTTCAACAACCTCTACCACTAAATGAATGTTTGAAAAATAGTGTTGATGTTAGACAAACACTCACTGAATATAGAATAACAATTCAGACTCAAAAAGAGTCATGGCTTCAATGCATTGGTTATGATGGGAAAATTTTCTATGTTAATTGTAAAACAAAAATATTAACTGAAGAAAAACCTGATATCTTTAAAACACCAGAAGAACTTATTCTTGCTACATGTCCTTGGAAAGAAATTGAACAAGATGGAAAGGTAGTATATAAAAATAAAAAAACAGGAGAAATTGTTAATGAACAACCAGAGATATATAAATTAGTTACTCAAAGAATACAACAACTAAAAGAAAAGAATGAAAATAAACAAATTAAAGAAGAAAACGTAAATAAAAAAGAAGAAATGATTCAAATGCTTAAAGATATTGGAGTTAATTCTCAATCAACTTGGGAAGAAACAAAGAAAAAAATGAAAATTATAGATGGAATGAAAAAGAAAGAAGTTAGAGGTATTTTTAATGAATATGTTGGAACATTAAAAGAAGAAGAAAAACTTAAAAATGAAAAAGAAAAAAAAGAAAATAGAAAACGATGTGAAGAACTTTTTAGCCAAATGATACAAGAAAGAGTTATTACAATAGAAATGGTATGGGAAGATGTTATTAAAATTATAAAAGAAAAAAATGAATTTTTAACATTAAGTGATAAAGATATTATTGAAATATGGAAAAATGAATTAGTTATTGAAGAAAAGAAAGGAATTGAAAAATGGAGAAAGTGTATATCAGAAAATGAACAAATGAATAATGAAATGACACGTGATGCATTTTATAAACAATGTGATTTAATGAATATACCAAAATATTATCAAGAGAAATTATATCAATTTTATCTTAGAGATATAGAACAAAAAAATGAAGATAAGAAAAGAAAACAACAACAAGATGAACAATTAAAGAAACAATTAGAATCAAAAGTAAAAGATATTCTTATTGAAATGAGTGATAAAAGAGAAATTTTATATGGAGATACTCCTGATAATTTTCTTTTAAATGTTAAAGATATTAAATTAGATGAGTCAATAAAATTAGATTTGTTTAAAAAAGAACAGCAGTCTTATTTAAAAGATCAATACTTAAATGTCTATGATGATGTTAGAGATATTATTAATTCTAATTTTGGTGTAATAACACCAAATATGTCAACCACTACATTTATTAAATTTTATTCAATTTTTGATAGAAGAGTAAATCGTTTACCAAGAAAATATCTTGAAATTGCATTAACAGAATTATATTCTCATTCTTCTTTAGATCCAAAAAAACATTCTCCACCATCATTAGACCTTCCATTAGAAAAAAAGAAATTAATTTAAATTTGATTGTTTTAAGAATTTAATTTATTAACAGTTTAAATATAATTAAAGATACTATCATCAATATCCATATCAACAGAATGAGAACTAACATCTGCTGTTGTAGATTTTAATGATTGAGTTTGTTCTTGTACAACAGGACTTAGAGGTTGGTCATTCGATAAATGACTTATACTTGATGAAGCAATAGAAAAATTTGTTGATATACTTTTCTGAGTTTCAAATACTTCTTTATTAATATTTCTAATAGAATTAAATGTTAATGGATTCGTGTCATTTGATTTATGATTTGTATCAAGTGTTCTTACATAATCAGTATCATATAATGAATTTCCAAGATAATTGCCAAAAAGTCTTAATGCCCTCTTTCTTCCATCACTTACTGCTTCTTTTTTAGCAAGTTCAATAGCCATTCCTTTCTTTGGCATTTCTGACATTCCAACACCAACATCTTCATGATAAACTCCATTTTTAAGTGTAACTCGAATTACAGCAGTAACTCCAACTTTAAATTTACCTTTATCTACATCAACATAATCAACATTTAAATTAGTAATACAACAACTCCATCCATCAAAACCAAATAATGCATTCGATAATTCTACTGCTTTCCAACTCTCTAAATATGTAAGTTTCATATTAGAAGGACCAGGTCTTACACTTACAAAATCAACAGGAACTTTTTGTTCTAACATTTGTTGAATTTGTTCTGGTTTTTCAAATGTTCTATTTCCAAATCCATTTGAGGTATCTATTTCAGTCATTTGATTATTATTTGTTTCTAAGTTCTAATTTATAATATTATAATTGAGGATTTATTCTTTTTTTATATCAAATAGATTTGAGAATTTTCCATTGTGATATACTCATTTTAAAATATGTTATATATAACTTAAATTAAAACCTTCTTATTTTAAATACTTTCTAACGGAAGTAACTAAAAAATATTAATTTCAATTAGACTAAATGAAAATTGATATTGTACTATGCAATAAAGGGGTTATTGGAGAACCAGTTAATGGTTATGTTGAAGTAACTACAAAACATCCAATATTTATTAAAAAAGTTAAAGTATTATTTAGAACAAAAAGTAGATATCCAAATTATACTAATAGTGGTTCAATTGATGCTAGAGAAAAGTCAAACGTTTATATTTGGAGTGAATGGCTTAAAGATGATATTGGATTTCAAAGTATTGAAACAGAATGCTTTAGTGAACATTATAGTATTAAAGATGGAAGATTTACTGAATATGCACCTGGAGTAAATCGTTTTCCATTTGAAATTGTTTTACCAGAAAATTGTTGTGTAACCGTTGTTATGGGAAATTGCCATTTAAAATGGGAAATGATTGGTTTGGTTGAAGAAGAAGATTCTACAATCCATAAATCTCAACCAATCGAATGTCCATTATTATATTCTCAACGTACTATCAATGATTATAGTCCAATTGATTTAGAACATGACACAGAAAAATTTAATATTAAATGTTCTTTACAAACAAATAAAGTTCAACAAGGGGATATTCTTAATGGTCAAGTAATTTTTAGAAATAAAACGGATAAACCCCTTGAATTATTTGTTAGTTGTGAATCTATTTTGGAAGCATTAAAAAAAAATAATTCTGCCATGGACAAGAGAATATTTTCTCATTGTAAATATACGGTAGGTACAGGAGTTACTACCCTTGAGCTTAATATCCCAATTTCACCATTACAACTTCCTACAGTTATTGCTCCTCCATTTTCATTAACAAATTGTATTATTATCAAAGTTTCAGGAACAAATCTTAATTCTAAAGAAGAATCAGGAATGATTGTTCCAATTGAAGTATTTACACTTCCATTGAACAGAAAGAATATGGTAGAATATGCTACGTCATTAGGTTATTCATATTTGACATTCAAAAAAAAGAATTTTTATGGAACCCATAAAGTTAGTCCACCTAAAATTAACTTTAAAGAAGGGGTTGAAGAGGTTAGAGAAATTGACTCTAATATTCCTTATTTTATTGACCATATCAATAGAGTTGTTTATGATGATAAAACAACAAAACATATTTGTGATAAAATTTATCCTGAAGAATTAACATTATTACCTCAAGGATGGAGTTGTGGCTATTTTAGAAATGAACGATATTTTATTAATGCTTTAACTAATGCAACTACATGGCATGACCCAAGAGATAATCCATTACCACAACATGTTATAGAAGGTGTAACTGGATCACTTTCTATTATTCCTATTCAAGCAGAAAGTGTTGGAAAAGATAAAGGTATTGAATTAGAGATATTACTTGGTAAAACTAAAATTAAATCATCAATTGCTAAAGGAATTGATGCTGAATTTGATCCTATCCCAATACGATTTAATTTAGACCAACAAAGAAATAATGTGTTAGTTTATGTTTATGAAAGTAAAGAATTATTAGGTGTTATTGAACTTGATTTAACTGAAATGAAATTCTTTTCTAATATTAAAAGATGGTATTATCTTCATCCAATAGAACATCAACGAACTGAATCAATGGGAAGAATTTTATTACAAATTGCTTATGCATCTCCTTTAGATAGACCTCAAATCACTGAAGGATTTGATTATATTTCTAAAGCTCATTGGTACTTTTATCCACCAACCTCTCAATTTATGGAATACGTTAATAAGCTCAATGAATTCAGAAATAAATTTAATAAAGAGCCATTAGTTAAAGTGTATGATAATAAGTATATTGTCTTAGCTAGAGAGTCATACATGTACTTTTTCCAAATTGATGAAAGTATTGACGCTGAATTTAGTGCCACTAAGAAAACACCTACTCAACCAACTCAACCAACTAAACCATATATAACAGTTGACTTAACAATTAAAGTAGTTGAAGTTAGTATTATTCCATGTGAAGTTACATATGAGAAACCAAGAAGAAGATTTTCATTATCTATTAAAAAAGGAAGTAGGTCTTCCAGTAGAAAGAGAGAAGACATCATTGAAGGTGATGAGATTAGACATGAAAGTATATTTGGTAGGTCATTATCTAGACATGACAGTAAAAGTAGAGGATCAAGCAAAGACAGAGAAGTAGATCCAGAGGCATATGAAGAGTTAATTTCACCACAAACTCGTTCAAGAAGTCGTTCTTCTTCATTTGCTCAACGTTTTAATATTTCTCTGTCTTCAGAAACAAAGAAACCAACGTATGTTATTAACACAAAGAAAAGAAAAGGGTCAGTTTCAACAGGAAGTCCATATTCCCTTGAAAACCATGAAGAATTAGAAGTTAGGAGAAATGATGAGAATGAAGGTATTTTATTAGATTAGTAACAAAAAGATTTTTTTTGTTATTTATCAAAAAAGTCTATATCTTCTTATAACTTTCTTTTAATGTTATAAATTTTTTATGTTTATGAAAAGAAACTTCAAAATAATATAAAATTAGTTTAAATAATAAAAAATAAAAAAACAAAAAAATATTTAATATTTTTTATTATATAATAAAGATTTAATAAAAATAATAATCTAATAAATGTTTTAATGAAATTATTGGATTGGATTTGCCATAGAAAGAGTTTGTTAAAAAGAAAAATATATGTTCTGTATAAAGAATAATTAAAAGCTAATGTAATCTTAGGTTCATATCCACCCATCTTCATTCAACAACATAAAAGAAATAAAAAATTATTTCCTTGTAATGAAATATCTACCACAAAATATTCCATTTTTTCTTTCATATTTAAATTTTTATATTACCAATATAAATTATTGACAAATGTTTATTTTTTAATAAATATGATAATTAGTTGTATTCCTTTTATTTCAACAGTAACACCAATTACTGCTGTTATTCCAATTATTATTGTTCTTTGTGTTTCAGCAATAAGAGAAATTATCGAAGATTTAAAAAGACATCGTTCAGATAAAGAATTTAATAATAAAAAGTTTAGTACTATTACTGATGGAATTGAGACTATTAGATCGTCCAAGAATATTGTTGTTGGGGATTTAGTTATTTTAACTAAGAATGAAATTATACCTTGTGATTGTGTACCTATTTATTCTTCTTTACCTGATGGTATTTGTAAAGTAGAAACAGCTGCATTAGATGGAGAAACATCATTGAAAACAGTTTATGTCCCCAAACAATTATCTAAAAGTTCAGAAAATTCAACACTTGATTTTAAAGGAATGTTAGAGTGTGGATTTCCTACATCAAATTTTAATGACTTTAAAGGGTGTTTTAAGTTTAATGGAGAGAATATAATAACATTAGATTCAAAAAACCTTTTATTACAAGGTTCTGTTTTAAGAAAAACTGATAAAGTTATTGCTGTAGTATGTTATACAGGAAAATATACTAAACAATCATTAAATTCTTCAAAACCAATAAATAAAAATTCAACATTAGATCATCGTTTAAATCAATTTGTTCTTTCTACTGTTTTCTTTCAATTAATCCTTTGTAGTATTATGGCAGGATTTGCTAGTTGGAAATATAAAAATGTAATACAAGATGAAGGGTATTGGTATCTTCATTCAATTGACCCACAATGGTCTACAACAACTTATTCAATAAAAAAGTTCTTTGGATATTTTAATTTAATATCATATACTATTCCAATATCAGTTGGAGTTACAATAGAGGTATGTAGATTTATTCAAGGAAATATTATGGAAATGGATGATGATTTTAAAATTAAAGAATTTGATTCTGAAGGTACAGAAAAAGTTGTTGGAATGAAAACAAATAATTGTTCAATGATTGAAGAAATGGGAGGGGTTCAGTATATTTTAAGTGATAAAACAGGGACATTAACGTTTGTCTTTCTTTATAATTAAATTGAATTAAAAAAACCTTTTAACTTAATTAAAATAGTGAGAACAAAATGCAGTTTAGTAAGTGTAGTATTTATGGTGAAATATATCATAATGTTCTTAGTGGAAGTATTCAAACAAGAATTGTAGATAATCCAAAATTACTTGATTTTCTTTATTGTTTATCTCTATGTAATTCATGTACCATAGAACATTCAGATAGTGGAGATTATAATTATTCTTCATTTTCTCCTGATGAAGAAACACTTTGTGATGCCTCAAAGAAGAATGGAGTAATTTTAAAAGAACATACTCAAGAATATATTTCATTAGATGTATTAGGAGAACATCAACAATTCAAATTAATATGTCAAATAGAGTTTACAAGCTCAAGAAAAAGAATGAGTGTTTTAGTAGAACGAGATGGTTTATATATTTTATATTGTAAAGGAGCTGATAATGTAATAACCCAACTCTTAGATGATAGTTCAAAAGAACTTGTCAAAATATCACAAATTCATGCTAATAATTTTGCAAGTGAAGGACTAAGAACACTTTTTATTGCAAGAAGAATTTTTACTCCAGAAGAAATTCTTCAATGGAAACAAAAGTTTGACTCAATTGATCCATTAGCAAATGATATCAAACGTCAACAAATGGAATTATACGAACAACTTGAAAATCATTTAGAATTAATTGGTGTAACTGCTATTGAAGATCAACTTCAAGAAGATGTCCCATCAACTATTTCAATGCTAAGAGAAGCAGGACTTAAAATATGGGTAATTACTGGTGACAAAATGGAAACAGCTATTAGTGTTGGATTAAATTGTAGATTATTTATTTCTGGACAAAAGATGATATATTTTAATCATACTTCTGAACTTGAATTTGTTGAACATTTAGATCAAGAATTAGAAGAGTTGTATAGTTCTAAAGAAATAATAGATAATTCTTTAAATCAAAACCAAACACTTGGAATTGTTATTCATGAAAATAATATTGATTGGTTTATTAAACATCAAAAAAAATTTAGTTCTCTTGCTATAAAAGCAGAGAGCGTTATTTGTTGTAGAGTAAGTCCTAAACAAAAAGCAGATATTGCTTTATGTGTAAAACAAATGACAAAAACAAAATGTCTTACAATTGGAGATGGTGCAAATGATGTTCCAATGCTTACTCATGGGGATGTTGGTGTTGGGATATATGGTAAAGAAGGCAATCAAGCCGCTATTACAGCAGATTTTGCTATTAGAAGATTCAAACATTTAACTAAATTAATTTTATTTTATGGAAGAAATGGCAAATACCAAATTACTACTCTTATCAAGTTTTGTTTTTATAAGAATGCTGCATTCTTTCTTATGGATATTTGGTTTGCAACAATATCCAATTTTACTTGTCAAATTATCTATGATGATTGGGTTATGACTTGTTTTAATACATTTTTTACTTCACTACCACCAGCTGCTATTGCCTTATTTGATTATGAACTTCCTTGGGAAACTATTAAATTGTATCCAAAGTCTCATAGAGAAACATTCACCGATAAACAATACAAAATTAAGTCTTTTGTTGAATGGTATTTGTATGGTGGACTTCAGTCAATTCTCTTTTTTGTTATATTTTATTTCATTATTGCCCCATCAGACGTGACAAGTTTTGATGGAAAAGTAAATGGATTTACTTTCACAGTTGTTACAGTCACAACGTACAGTCTTTTCTCGATTTATTTAACTATGTTCGTTTATACAAAGCGGGTTGGAAATACAATTATATTATCGTTCTTAGGGAGTATTTTATTATACATTATTCTTTACACTATCATTATGTTTGTCCCTGGAATGTCAGTGAGAAATATATCTTATTGGGGGTGGTTGTTTACATTGAAACAACCACTCTTTTATTTAATGATTATTATTTCTATGGTTATCACTGTCTTCCCTCAAATCGTATCAATTTATTTCCAAAGAAGAATAAAACCAACCAATACACAATTACTTCAAGAATATTATTTTAATAAAAAAAGAAAGTATGTACATGTAAATGATGCACAACCATCTTCAATAGATAACCAAACCTCAAGTATTTCAATAACAAGTTGTGACCAAGAGTTAGATGTATTTGTTGATTCTACAATGTATATTCGAACAAATCCAACTTCTTTAATCAATGAAGAAAATGAGTAAATTACCATTACTAAATAAAACAATATTTTAAAATGACAACAATAAATAAAAGATTTAAGATAATGCTTTATTTCATTCTTTTACTATTGGTTATGTTAAATAAGGTTTATTGTTCAAGAATTTTAAATAAAGAAACATTTTTTGAAAGCAATAAATATAAATAAAAGAACTTATTATATACAACAAAGTATATAACACAAATGATTTCTCTTTATCAACCATTTTTATGAAGAAATATTACTTAAACTTATTATAAAATACTGTTACAATTAAAAGATAATTTTGAATGATAAAGTCATCAGATAAGATGAAAGATTTATGAATTAAAATGAATTAAAAAATAAATAATTAATAAACAAAATAAATTATAATAGATGAATTACTACCAATGTTATTAAGAGAAAATAAAACTTAAAATAATTAAAAGACATTGCATGGAGTAATTAAATTCTGTTTGAACACAATATTCATTTAATTAGATTTTAAAGTAATATAATTCAAAGAATAAACTACAAAAGAATTAGCATTATCTTTCTCACAATTTACAACAAAGGTCCAATTTGTTGGATCATCATTAATTAAACAATTTGAATGAACACTTGTAATATTCCATCCATCAACAAATGAGATAGAACCCAATAAAACAAATCTGTCTCCAAGGAAAACATATGTAGTAATTTGGTTTGGTTGAGCAAGAATAATGAAATCTAAAAATAAGCATGTTAATGTTGTCATTGAAATATAATCCAAATTTAATTGAATTTCTTTGTGAATACCATTAAGTGTTTCTACATGAAGTGTGTTTTGATAAACATAATAAGAAAATCCATTTGCTGAAAGAGAGAATAAATGAGGAATAAATAATTTTGTATAAATAATTGTTCCACAAATAGATTTACAATAAAAAGAGTTTTCTGTAAATAGAACAATACATTTCTTTGATGAAATAAAGGCATTTTGTATTGGTTGAATTTCTTCTATTTTTAATATAGTATTTTGATGATTGTTATTGTAATATTTCCATTCTACTCCAATAGAGTTCTTTAAAACATATTCTATTGTACCTTTTTTAGAGTCAATAATACTAATAATCTTTCCATTTACATCTACAACACTTCCTTTTTGTTTAATCAGAGTTTTTCCATTTAGTGCTTCAATAATAATCATTTCATTACCATCATAAATAACATCAATATTATTTAACCCTTCGACTTTCTTCATTTTACAACTTCTCATAAAAACACTAATTTCATTAAATCCAGAATTATTACTTTTAACTGAAAACCCTTCTTCGCCAACAGTAAGAACAGTTCCATTATTTGTTGGAAGAACATTTATTTTAATTCCTTCTTGGTTTAAAAAGATTCCACTAAAATCATATTCATATTTTTTCTTTGGTAATCCATTTAATATTGAAAAGGCTTTTAATAACCATTTATGTAATTCTTTAGATAAAACTGCCATTTCAAGAGTCATTCTTAATATATATAACCTTTCTAATGACATTAATAAAGGATATGAATAAATTTGTGGTACTAAAGCACTATTAGCCAGTTGGTCTATTGAACGAATAGCTTTTCCATGCAAGGTTTCGGCTTGATAAAATGGTAATAATAATGTGAATGGAACTATAGAATATAACAAACAACAAACATCTACTGGTTCAAGTCTAATTGATGTTCTTACTTCTGGATTAGGACTTGGAATCAAAGTAAATTCATTTCTTAACAAATGTTGCTTTGAATTATCAATAATATGACAAATTAATGTTTCCCAACTCATTGATGTGTCGATCCAAGGAAAGAATGGATGATTATTAATATCATTATATGAATATCCTGCAAAAAAATTAAGTTGATTTATAAACATATAGTTACTCATTCTTCCATTAATCCAATCCTTAATTATAGTTGATTGATTAAATGCTTTAACTGGATCAATATAAATAACCGTTTGTATTTGATGGTTTAAAGTAATGTGAGATAAGTTATTTAAGAATTTTAATGAATCTTTCATATGAATCAATAATGGACGGTGATACTTTATATATAATTCAATATATTCTTCTCTTCTCAAAATGACCATTGTAATAATATTTAATCCAAATTCATCAATTTTTGATGGTGTTTTGATAATTAATTGAAGGTTATCAGCATTAATATAAATTCTAGCAATTTCTTTCTTACTTAAATAAATAAGAACACCATCTATGCCATCATCACTAGTAAGTGATTTGAAATGAATTAAACCTTTATTCTTTTCAAGGACTTCTCTATATTCCTTTTCAAGACTTGATGGAGTGATAATACTAATCTTATTTTCATCTATAGAAACTGGCTTCAATACAATAATTGGTCTTACCTCAGAAAATCCAATTTCTTCAAATTTGAAAGTATTGGAATTTACAGTATCAATGAGAATATTTGATTTAAAAGCATTTGACCAATTTCTTCTACTAGAAGTGAATAACCTAAGTCTAATATCAGTGTCACTCATAACTAATCTGTTATAATCCATGGGTGCAACGTCAAGATTAGGGTATTGCACTTCTTTAAAAACAAATGAAGGATTATTTCTTAGTTTATTTTCTTCAACTTTCAATACATCAGCTTGAACTTTTAATCCATTTTCATGAGTTTTATAGAAAGAAACTAATTCCTTTCCAAATAATTGAATTCCTTTAAAATCCAATTCCATGTGAGGTTGTTGTTTAAAGTTTAATAAATACATCATATTTGATATATCCCTTCTTACACTTGGATCATCACATTGTTTAACAATATCATAAAGATGGAAAATAACCCAACTATCATATCCTTCAATTTGTGGTCTTTGAACAAGATATGGAGGAATTAGTTGTAACGTTTTTCTTAACAAAGGAATATTATTATTCTTTAAAGCAATTGAATGAAGTTGACATAATATTAAATGAACAATAAAAACATGTTGCATTGATGCTACTTTAGAATTACATAATTTTGGTTGTGGATAATGATATTCTAAACATTTTGTTATTAATTCATAATCTTCTTCGAAATGAGGTAATGCCGTATCACAACCATAACTACATGTTCTACAAAAGAAATCACTAAATAGTAATATCATTTGAATAACCATTTTATCTCTTGAATCATTATTTAATTGACAAAGAACATTTTTAACTAAACATTTTAAAAGACTTCTGAATATAATATAAAACTTTTCTTTGTTTTGTAGTTTTGATAATAAATAACAAATAATATTTTCTAATGATACATTCTGTTGTTGAAATGCAATTCCAATTATTCTTGCAAAGATATTTTGTAATCTTTGTAAAATGTTGTATTCTTTTGAAGATACCAATGATACAGCTATATCAATAAATATGGTTATCCAATATTTACTTTTTAATAAATATTTCCAAATAATATGATTTTCTAAA
The DNA here is from genome assembly GCF_000208925.1 of Entamoeba histolytica HM-1:IMSS. NCBI lineage: Eukaryota > Evosea > Mastigamoebida > Endamoebidae > Entamoeba > Entamoeba histolytica. The sequence goes on along the minus strand of NW_001914921.1, from coordinate 45,638 downwards.
CATTGAACAAGATCATTTAATATAATATCTAACACAACCATGTTATTTGATAAATTATTTGATATTGCAATACTTATTGATTTAAGAAATGGTGTAAGAAAATCTTGTTTTAATTTCATTTGATTCATATTAAGAAGAAATCCTTTAGAAGATAAATATCCAGTTGTAGTAGTATCAATATATGTATTTCTAATATTATTAAATGAACATTCAATAGCTATTTGATATAATAATGGTGTTAAACGTGTTGAATTCATTGCATCTACAATAACATTATATTTAACTTCTATATTAATTAATGCTAAAAGCCTTTCAATATTACCTTTTAAAAATGATGGATTTTGTTGAATATAAAGATAAAGTAATGCAGTTTTATTCTTTTTTAACATAGTTGATATAAAAGACTTTAATTCTCCTTGAGAAGTTAATACCATACAAACATACATATAAATTAATAAAGCTTCTGTATTAAAATCATTTGTTTGAATTGCAGTGTCAAGAAGATGTAATGAATCAGTCATAAAATATTGAACAACATAAACATCTTTAATTATAATTGAAGTAATATATTGAATATATCCACATCTCCATTGAAGATGAGCTCTTGGAATAGTTTCTTTTTCAAATTCTGGAATATCATCATATAAAATCCATAACATTAAACTCCTATATGATAATTTTTCAAATAATTTGAATGGTAATGTTCCTAAAACAGTGTGGCTCATCGACTCTTGTAATTCTTTAATATATTCTACTCTAAGTGAATCATTTGGCCACCATCTAATATCAAAAATATGTCTAAGTATAATATTTCTAATAGAAAGAAAAGAATGAGAATTAATAAGTCTTAATGCAAAAGAAATAAATTCTTTAACAATTGGAGTTTGTAATTTTTTTGTTTCATTAAAAGTTTGTTCTTTTGTTATTTCTGCCAAATTAATTAATGTTTGAAATATAGTAGATATTTCATTATTTTCAATAGACTCTTGTCTCAACAATTTAAAAGTAGATAACAATCTAAAATAAAGATCAAGTATTTTTTCACAATCTTCTAATGCTCTTGTATTATATTTTTGATTTAATAAAATAAATAATTTACTAATCCCACCAATCCTATTAATAATAGCACCTGGTGTTTCACGTATAATTGTAACAATTGGTGTAAAATTTGATATTTTATAACATTCAAAAAGTAACATATCTTTAGTTAATTCTTTTTGATCATATCGAATAATTGTTTCTTCTGGAAGTATTATTACATCAGTTATATCACCAGTAAAATAACTTTTAGAATTACTTGATATTCCACCAATAGATATAATTGCTTCTTCATTTTTTGGATAATTTAAAGAAAATGTAAAATTTTCTTTTTCAATTTCAACAACAAGACGTTGTTCTCTTTTAGAATGCGTTATTATTAAATTATACCATTTTCCATTAACAACACGTCTATTATTTAATTGTAAATCATTTTTATTTGGAGTTGTTATTAAAGATGGTGTATTAATTCCACATTCAATATAAAGAAATCCTTCTTTTATAGTAATGGTAATTCCAATAGAAGGAGATTGAATTGATAATATAACACCATTTCCTCTTGATCTAAATGTTAAAGAAATTCCCCAATTATCAGTAGTTCCAATAGTTATAGTTTTATATAAACAAGTAAGAAATCCAGGAAATGCATAATATCTTTCAGGACCACCAAATCGAGCCAAAGAATTAAGTAATGAAAGAATTTCAACATTACAATTATTAGATGTAATATATAAATGAAATAAATCAGTGAAATCTTTAGTAGTTAATCTAATTTTAAGTAATTGTTCTAATAAACCTAAAATAACAGATAATTCATTTCCATTACTTGTTTTAATTTTTTTAACAAGTTCAGAAGAAAATGATTTAGATAATTTTGATATATTTAATGGATTTTCTGTTATTAATAATTGTAATGTTTGATATAAGCTTTTTGGGTTTATATAATTTCTTATTTTTTCTTCAATATCTGGTACTATTTGATATACAGAAGAGTTAATTGGAATACTTGGATCATATGGTACACCACAAAGAATAGGAATAGTTTCTTCTAATAAGACTTCATTAACATCTTCCATTTTAATTTAAATTATTCAAAAACTAATTAGAAATTTTATAGATCTTTTGTGTTTTTCTTTTTTCTGATTTGAATTTAATGATAAATAATTTAAATTTGAATAAACAATACACATCAATTATTATTTAAAAAAAGTTACGAGTTATTTGTGAATCTTGTTGAAGAATTGAATTAACTGATAATTGAATCTTTGAGACAATATAAGGTTGATCAAATTTAAATAACTGAATGAGTAATTGAATATCCTCTTTGTCTAAATCAAAACAATTTTGAATTTGTTCAATTAACTTTTTTCCAAAAGGAAAAGAACTGTTAATAATAAAATAAAATAATTTCATTCCTCTCATAATCATAAAATTTGATGTTTGTTGTAATAAATATACAGCAGTATTTAATTGGTTTTGACTAATTACTTTAACAAATTGTCTAATAAAGTCTTCTATTAAAAAACAATGATCAATTGGAGCTAAAAATGAAATTGGGTTGATTGGATTTACATTAGTATTTACCTTTAATCTTTTATTAATAATATTAAGAAAATATGAAGACCTTGACTTATAATAAGAAATTGTATCAATGTCTTTCATTGATTGAACAATAAACTGAGATGAGTCAATTAAACAAATTGGAAATGGAAATTGAAAATATTGTGATGGATCAAATTTAGTTACAAATTGAAGAGTAAAAAATGGGTTTATGTTAATAGTCATTTTATTAGAATGAAAGTCTTGAATTGCAGGTAAAGCAAATGGATCTAATAAAATTCTAATATCAGTAATAGTATCTGTTGAAAAAGGAATACAAATAGTGTAATAACTTTGAATATAACCAGAAATTATAGAACATAAATATCTTGTATATTCTTTTGAAGTATTTTTTGTATGAGTTGATATATTAATGAATTGTTGTTTATTATTAAATACATGAATAAATTCATCTATTTTATCAATTAATACATATAATTCTTCAATTAAATATTCACTTGAATCTTTATTATTAAGAGTAAAATTTGCTAATTGATAATAATAAAATATACGATTTATATAATCATAAAGTGAGTCATGGAACATTTTATGATTAATAATGTCTTTTGGTAAATCAATTCCTATATTAAATATAATTACTGGATATTCTGTTGGTGATTTTACCATAAAAGGAATATGTAATGTAAATATTATTATATCAACTTCTTCTCCATTTTTTATTCGTTTACCAAATTCATAATAATAATATGTTGGAATATGTGTTGTTTGAATTCTAATTTCAGTTGGTCGGTCAATATGAATTGAAGTTTTTAAAGGAATTGATTTATAATATTGATTCATACCATAGTTTTTTACTCGACTATGAAAGTCATGAATAACTTGAGTATTTTCAACATATTCCATTATAAGTTGTTTACTATTCATCTCAGGATATGAGATAATATCCAACAAAAAAACATAACTCATTTCATTTCCCTTTTTCATATTGAACCTTCTAGGAATCTTCCAATTTATTTCTGAAAGAAGGTCTTTTGATGTTACTTGTCTTATGATTGTTTCAAATGACCCCCAAATAACACCCCAATGTTCATGTAATGTATGTGATGATAATGACTTAACACTAAAAAATGATTGCCGAAGATAAGTAGGTGAACTATTACCTGAAAATGGAGAAGATATACTAATCCTTTTAGACATAAATAACTCTAAAATAAATAGTTCATTGGCTAGTGAGTCAAATATATAAAATACATATATAAAAAAACCCATTGAGAAAAATATTTAAATTTGAAATTATAAAACTTAATAAAACCACTTATTTCTATTTTAATTTTTAATAAATAAAATTTGTGAAGAATAAATTGAATTAATTCTCTTTATTCAGCATCATCAAGGTTAGCAACACCTGGAAGTGGAAGTCCTTGTAAAAGTTCAAGTGATGCTCCTCCTCCAGTTGAGATATGGCTGACTTGTTTGTCAAGACCGAATTTCTTAAGAGCTGTTGGAGTATCTCCACCACCAACAATAGTCAAAACACCAGCTTGGGTAGCAGCAGCAACAGCTTCACAAAGAGCTTTAGTTCCAGCTGAGAATTTATCAATTTCAAAGACACCACATGGTCCGTTCCACATAATTGTTTTAGCAGCAAGAATTTTTTCTCTCCATAAAGCAGAAGTCTTGGGTCCACAATCAACACCTTCCCATCCTTCTGGGATACCTTCTTCAAGAGTACAAATTTGAGTGTTAGCATCTTCTCCAAATTTATCACAAGCAACGAAATCAAATGGAAGAAGAATTTCAACTTTCTTAGCTTCAGCCTTAGCAAGAAGTTCTTTACACATTTCAACCTTTGAAGCATCAAAGAGTGATTTACCAATCTTCATATTCTTTGAAGCAGCAAGGAAGGTATAAGCCATACCACCACAAATAATAAGTTGATCAACCTTTTCAAGGAAGTTGTTAATAATTGGGATTTTATCAGCAACCTTAGCTCCTCCAAGGATTCCAAGATATGGTCTGTTGATATGATCGAATGCTTTAGCAAAGTATCCAAGTTCTTTCTTGACAAGGAATCCTGATACCTTTGGGCTTAAATTAACACCAACCATAGTAGAGTGTGCTCTGTGAACTGTTCCAAATGCATCATTAACATAAACATCACCAAGTTTAGTTAATTGTTCTCTGAATTCTTTAACCTTTTCTGGGTCAGCTTTGACTTTCTTTCCATCAACAATTGATGATCCTTCTTCTTCTGGATGGAATCTAACATTTTCTAATAAGATAACACTTCCTGGAGCTGGGTTAGCACAAGCCTTAATAACTTCTTCACCAACACAGTCATTTAAGAAAATAACTTTATGTTTAAGAATTTCTTCTAATTTTTCAGCAACTGGTTTAAGAGTAAGTTCTGGAACAACATGTCCATCTGGTCTTCCAAGATGTGAGGCAAGAACAACAGCTTTACATCCGTGATCAAGGCAATATTGAATTGATGGAATAGTAGCATCAATTCTTTTAGTGTTAGTAATTTTTCCTTTTTCCATTGGAACATTAAAATCAACTCTCATAAAGACTCTTTTGTCTTTAACATCAATTTGATCAAGACTCTTTTTAGTAAATCCCATTAAATATAAGTTTTTTATCTTGATCTTTTTATACCTTTTCATATGTGTGAATTCGTGTCGTTTCGTATTTTTTGATGACTGCGTCTTTTTCTTTTCATTTTTCTTTCCTTCTTTATATTAATTTTTTACTATTTATTTGTTATTCACTTTTTTCATTTATTTGAAGTTCTTTTCTTCAATAAGAAGGGTTTTTGAAATTTCTCCTTTTCTAATTTTTTTGTTTCTTTTATATTTCTGAACTATCATAATCTTAGCTAAGACTATATATTTTAAATTGTTATTTTAATTATCTTTTGTTTTCTTTATTGTTTTACTCTTTTTTTCTCATTATTATTTAGTTAATTAACATTTAAGCGTTCATATGTTATGCATAGAAGTAAAACAATTCAGTGGTGTTGTAAATATTGTTAAAAAAAACATATTCAAAAATAAAAAAATAAAAACCAAAAAAAAAACTTTTGTTTCAATTAATTCTAAAAGAAATAATAGAAAATAAAATGTTTCTTTTATTTTAAGATCTTTTAAATACTTTAATAGATGATTTTTATAAAATTAAATTAAAGGAATAATAAGAATGAATAATATAACCATCAAAATAAAAAAAAAGAATAAAAGAAAAATTAAAATAAGTTAAAATTAAGTAGATTATAAGTTTTTAATTATAAAATAAAGAAGAGAAGAATTAAAACATAAAGAAATATCTAGAAATTGTCAAACCATAATAATACTAAGTTTTATTTAATATTTGATTTTATAACGTATTAATAATCTAATATTAGAAATTAGTGTTATAGCAAATTTCAATGATTTAATGATATTATTTTTTCATAACGAATTTGTTTAACAAAAAAAGAATTATTTTAAATTGTTTAAATAAAAAAATTGACAAGAAATGGTTTTAAATAAATGTCTTAAATCTTTTGTTTTGTTTAAAGAATAGAATTTTTTTTATACTTATTTCACAAATACTTAATTAAAAAAATAATTTGAAATTTAATTGAAAAAAATACATAAAATGATTTTTTTGAAAGAAAATAACTGAATTTATTTGGTTCATATCTAACATATATTTATAAGTCTATTCTCTAAAAAGTAATTAAGGTTGTCTTATTCTCTTTTTTTAAAGGAAAAGACTTTTACTTTTCAGTAATTATTTTCAGAAAGAATTTAAATGGAATCTCAATTAAAAGATACTTTTAATGAAATAGATGAAGATCATGATGGAATTATTTCATTTTACGATTTTCTTTCTTCAGCAATTAAATACCAAGTTAATGTTAATCAAATTCTAAAAGTGTTTAAAGAAATAGATCAGAATAAAGATGGAAAAATATCATTAATGCAATACATGAATTATTGTGATACAAAAAAAATACACTATCCCCTCCTAAATTGAAGAAAATACAATTGAATTTTTTTACTCAAAATAAGAAATTAATTATTTCTTAGAAACAATTTTGTTGGCAACTTTACTAGCTTCTTTTTTTGTTTGTTTATTAGTCTTTGTAGTCATTGTATTCTTGAACTTCTTACTAAGAGTCTTCATAGATTTTCTTAATGGTTTTTTAAGGACTTTTTTAGCTTCTTTCTTAGCTTCATTTCTTGATCTGACAACAGTCAAATATTGGTGTTCAAGTTTTCTAATTAATCCATCGATAGCAGATCTACAAACCATCTTAATGTCAACGTTGTTAACACCTTCAGAAGTAGCTTCTTCAATTCTTTCAACAATCTTCTTATAATATTTATTATAAGCTTTCTTAGCTACTTTCTTGAATTTGTCTTTAGCCTTTAAGATATCACCTTCATTTTTATGGTCAATAGTCTTAACTAATTTTTCTGAGGCAATTTCAGCAGCCATCTTAGCATATTTATGAGCAAGGGCTTGAGTTTCTTTTAAAAGGAGTTTTTGGTTGTGTTCAATTTCTCTTCTAATATGAGTATTTTCTTCAAGACCAACTCTATGCTCAATTCTTGTTTTTCTAACTAATCTATCTCTATCAGGAAGAGCAATCTTATCAGCCATTTGTCTCATTCTTCTTAAAATAGTTCTTTTTTGTCTTCTAATTTTATCCATATTTTTATGTAATTTATCAATTTGGGTTTCAATCTTCATTCTATCTGCCATATCAACTGCAAGTTTCATATCATTATATAATATATCTAATGCGTTTTCAATTTTTCTTTCTCTATTTTCAAGAGCTAATAATGTTCGTTCATTTCTTCTATTAGCATTTTTAATTGTTCTCATTCGTTTTAAGATGGTTTTACCATGAATAAATGGATTGAACAAATCTTCTTCAGCAAGTGCACAAACACAAATAAATGCAAAAAGGAATGCTTTCATTCACTAAAATAATATAATTATTAGTTCTTTTTTTTGAGTTGATTTATAACTTCTTCTATTGTTTCATATTTTTTTATTTTAGTAGCGTTTTTGAAAATTCTTTCTTCTGTTAGTATTTCTTGTTATTTTAAACTACTTATTAAACTTACTTATTATTAATTTATTTATTTTTTAAGAATAATTTTTATTTTGTATTTATTCTTTTATTGAATAAATAGTTTTATAAAATGGATTTGAATGTAATTTATTCTAATACAATTATTATATATTCATAAAGAAAATTAAATAAAATTTCTTTACTTACAAGACAATTTATAAGTATCTGTATATTAAACATTATAGAATATAGAAATAACTAAAATATTATCTAATAATTTAGCTTTACAATGAAAAAAATTATTCTTATTGCTTCAATACGTTTTTATTTTCTGAATGATAAAAGAATAATTGGAAAATAAATTATTAAAGATCTTCTTTTGTTTTTACTTGTTTTTCATCATCTTCTTTTTTATTTTCTTCAGTAGATTTGTTTAAAATGATATTATCATTGTTTTTTACTTTATTAATAAATGATGAACCACAATGTAATTGTCTGTATTGATAAACTCCTTCACTAATTTGTTCACTAAAACATGTTTCACATTGTTGTTCTAAAATGGTATCACGATAAACAATACATTGGTTATCATTGAATGCTTCACACAATAATTTGTTATTATGTATTCGATACATAGCAGATGTTCCATCAGGAAAAGCAGTACAACCACTAAACATTGACTCAATAACTGTTGCTTTATCACATAGTCCTTCTTTAGTTAATCCTAAAGTAGAATTAGTAAAGTAAGCAATTGGTTTTCTTTCATCACTCTCCAAAGAATCGATTATACTAACTATTTTTCTGAAAGGAGGTTGGTTAGCATTAGTACATGTATTTAGTTCTAATGGAATTAAATTATTCATATAATTATCTTTTGTTTTTTCACAATGATCATTACCAGTATACATATCAGTTCTTAATGACTTACCATCAGTACTAAGAGTAAAAGATATTGTTTCTAAAATTTTTGATTTAGGATTTGGTTCTGTTCTTATTAAACAAGTGTCTAATTCTCTATATTCACATCCAATCATTTCTTTACAATCTCCATCTAAATAAGCACATTCCCTTAATAGTTTTGCATAAATACAATAATTAGAAACTAAGAAAAGAAGGAATAGCATAATTTAAATAATTTAAATAATTTTAAGTTTTATTTTTTATTTTTATATAAAAAACCAATTAGATATTTTATTTAAAAAGAAAATATAAATTATAACTCTTTTTGTTGTTTTGGTAATGTGTCATTCTTTTCTTCTTTTTTATAACAATGAACATTTACATATCTTGTTAACTCATTTCCAAAATATTCTTTTGTACATGAACCACATGGACTTTCAATGTTTGTCATTGCTAAATTTACACATTCTTTATCTCTAAATGTTTGTAACGTAAGTGTATTATTAATAACACTTGCTTTTGAATATGTTCCTTCCATTACTTCAACACATGAATTATAAATAACTTGAATTGTTGATACCATTGAACATGGTTTAGTTTCATTGTCATTAGAAAATACAAGTGTCGTATTACTTAAATACCCTACAGCTCCTTGTTCAATGTTATCAAGTTGATCAACAATAGTATCTATTATATATATAGATTTATCAGCAACACAAACTCCAAATTGTTTTATTGTATTAACATGATTTGGAACAGAACTTTCGTTAAGACAAAGTTCATTTGAACTAAACTGATAATTAACAATTTCATTTCCTTTTTGAACAGTTTTTGAATAAAAATATTCAATTGTATTTTTAGGGTTTGGAATAGCCAAACAAGTATTTAACTGAATAAATTCACATGAACTAATTCTCTTACACTCTTCGTCAAAATACATACAATGTCTCAAATATTGAGCAGAACAAATAGAAATAAAAATACTAATGAAAATAATTACCATATAAATATTTCTTTCTTAGTTCTTAAAAATTTTTTAAGTACTAAATGTTCCAAAAACAAACAATAATCTTTTTTAAAGAAAATAATTGAAAATTATGATATGCAATAATTATACCTATGGAAATAATTAATAAAAACTACACAATGGGTAAATAAATACATAACCAATACTCATGATGCTTTATAATTTTTTTAATTAAAGGAATTATTTTAATTTATAATATATAATGAAAGGATTTTATAATAAATAACATAACATCTATTATATCAAATACCTTTTGAAAAGAGTACTTGAAATAAATTGTTAATAATCAAACTTTTATTTTTTGGTTTTCTAAAAATATTGAAAGAAAAGTTGATAAGGAATTATATTGTCTAACAATTCATTAAAGATACTGAGAATGATTTCTCTTGATGATGACATTCTTTTCAAATAATATCCATATATAGTTTCTATTCTTAGTGCTTTCCAATTACTTATTTTCATTATACTTAAATTTATTTCATTTATTGTTAGTATGACATTATCATAATTTCTATTTCTATCATTCCACATAATGATTTAAATAAAACTAAAATAATAACAATACCATTGATTCTGTCTTTTTTATCATTCGTTTATTTATCTTCTTTCATTATTTTTATTATTTTATAGACAATTCATGATCTATCACTATATAAGAAATATACAATATGAAACAGTGTTCAAATATAAAGACATTACTATGATTTTGAACAAACAAATTATGCAAAAAGTGAATGATAATATAATAAAATACCAAACATATATGTAATAGATAAAAAGAATAAAACTGGTCTAATATTTGATATGACTATTGTGGCTGATCACAATATTAATTGAGTGTATTTGAAGAAAAGAATTAAGCATAAAGAATTAAAAAATATTCTAATGAAAATAGAAAAATTAAAAGATGTCAAAATAATTCCAGTAGTAATCTCAATAAATGGATTAATAAATAAAGATAGTATTAGATTAATTAAAGAATTAAAAATTGAGATAGACATCATTAAAGAAATAAAAAACCTTGTAATACAAAATATGATAGATGTCATGGAATATTGCTTCAATCACAACCAAACATACTCTGTAGAGTTATTAGAAGAAGATAAATTGATTGAACTTGTCTCCAATGAATAAAGAACATTAGAAACTATTTCTATTAATATTTAATTAATTGCTTTTTAATGATGTATCAAAAGAAGTAGGATGAGTTTACTATTAAAAATAATAAATGAGTAAAGAAATTAAATTTAACAAAAAATTAATAAAAAACATTTTGATAATTTTGAATTATTAAATGAAAAAAGAAGTAATGCAATAACACTAAATGAGTTATTTTAAAAATTCTAGAATATGATTTTTCACTAATGAAAGAGAAAAAAAATATGTTTTGAAGTTCATTCTTTTTTTAGGATTATTGCATAAAACTGAAAAGAATAGTAAATAGTTCAGACATGAGTGAGTCAACTGTTTATTTGAGGGCTATTGATTCTTTTCAATCAAATACATTATCAAAATTGTCATATCAAAAAGGTGATATTATTGAATTTATTACGATGTTACCTCGAGAAAAAATAAGAGGAAGGTTACATGGAAAGTTTGATAATCAAAGTCTGAAATAAATAATTTCAAACTTATTTAATATAGGGTGAGTGTGTTTGATAAGTCAAAATTTGTATTGGATTCTTTTACTAAAACAAAGGTGTTATATAAGTTTGATTTAATTATAATATAAGCAAACATAATATATTTATGTCTAGGGTACAAGCATTATTTAAATTTTCATCAGATGATATAGAATGTTTGTCAATAGAAGAAGGAGAAATACTTGATTGCACTGAAGACAATATTGAAGGTGGATGGTTATTAGTATTTAATAAACAAAATGAAAGTGGATATATTCCAAGAAATAGAGTAAAAATAATTAAAGAAAATACAACTGCCAGATATACTTCAAAAGAGAAATTAAGTTTGTTTAAAATTAGATGTATAATGAAGAATAAGAATTAAAAAAGAAATTTATTTACTAGTTACTGTTCCAAGAGAATTGCCTTGTAATGCTAAAGTATTATATCCATTTAAAAGTTGTGATTCAAAAACATTAAGTTTAGAAAAAGATGAAGAAGTTATGATTGTTCAGTGTCCACAAAGTAATTGGTGGTTGGTTTATAAACAAAAGTCATTTGGTTATGTTCCTGCTGCTTATTTAAATTATGAAAAAAAATATTATGAACAAAAAGTTTGTAAATACTTTAAAGTGAATCAAGAATATACAAAACAATCAATGTTTCAATTAACAGTTAAACCAGGTCAAATTTTATTTGTTGAACGATTTATAAAAACGTGGGCTATTTGTTTTAGAGCTGATGGTAAAAAAGGAATATTACCTTTTTATGTTCTTGACCAATTAAATCAAATGGTTCAAATTGTAAATGAAGTAGTTACTAATACAGATAGAATGGGTATTGTTATTTGTCCATTTGAATTAAACAAAGAGATGGTTGAACGAGGGACTTTTATAACTGTAGAAGAGGAACGATATGATGGAACAATGTTAGTTGAATTAAACAAAAAGAAAGGATTAACTAAAGGGTCAAACATATTAATGATAGAAGAAGGACAATTATATGGTATTTGTAATGAGTCATATTCAAAAGGTTCAGTAAAATTATTAAAAGATGACTTTGTAATTATTGATACTATAGATGAAGATTTTGTTAATTGTCATTCATATGAATTTGAAGATAAAGTCCCTAAGAAAATCTTTACTATAAAAATATTTGCTAAACCATTAAGAGAGATAGTTACATTTAAAACATCTAATGAAAGTCAATTCTCCGATTTAAAGAAAGAGCTATTAACTAAAAAGAAACACACTGGTGGTAAAATATCAATTAAAAGTCTTTCTCCACCATTAGGTGGGATTAATTAATTTGTAACGGTTTTTATTTATTCATAATTTTTCATCACTTAAATCACGAACATATAAAACGTTATTACATCTATTTAGTTAATTCATTATACTCTAATAATTGTTATTCAAAAATAATTAAAAAAAAACTAACCGTATTAACACATCTCCAACCTTCCCAGCCATAACTCCATTTGTCCATTCTTCTGCATTTGTTAATAAAAAGTTCATATAAGCATCTCTTGAAACAAGCATACCCTTATATTCCATTCCCCATTTTAACTTAATAGAAACAAGTTTACCAATTAAGTCATTAAGGAATTTTTCACAAGACATAAGTTGTTGTATATCCGTCATTGAAAAACAGAAATATAAATTTAGTTCTTAATTTTTTTGTTATTAAAGAATATAAAGAAATAAAACAACCATTGATGAAAGAGTTAAAAAACTAGAAAACTAACATGATTGTATCAACAAAATATGAACCAACATCTCATCCTATTCTTTATTTTCAAAAAATAAACCAAAAAGTAAAACAAAATCAAATTGGTTTCTATGAAAATGGAACAAAAAAGAAAAAGACTTTTTCTCCATTAGTCTATAGTTATTGCATCAACTGGGCACACTCCTGTACATTCCCTGCATTTACAACAATTATCAATGTTAACAGCCATACTCTTTCTATCAACTACATCAAGTACACCAGTAGGACAAATATCTACACATGCCCCACAACCAATACAATAATCAGTATTTATAGTTATAGTTTTACCATCTGTGTGATATACCTTTGACATCTGTTAATCTCGTGTTTCTGAGTTTTAAAAATAAAAAGTAAAGAAAAAGAAAAAAAGTAAAACTTTTCAATCTTTTTGCATAAAACATCTTCTTTTTTTTTTGGGATTATTTCTATAAGTTATTATTGTTATTAACAATAATATTTTTGTAATTTTTTATTATAGTTTAAGAACAACCAAAATTTTAGTTCGTTCAAAAAAAAACTTGAAACGAATTATTTTGATTTGAATATTAAAATAAATAACATAACTTCTACTTTCAAAAGAATTGAATTTTGTGTTGTGTAATCACAAATTGAACTTAAAGTGCATATCCTGGATATTTCCCAATGAAGTACCACCCATTGTCCATTAACCTCCATGTAAATCCATCTTCTTCAACTACAACATCACCAACAAGTGTTCCACGATATCCAGTTTTAGTTTCTTTTGCATGAACCCAAGTGAATAATTTTTCTACAGAAGAAGAAGTACTCCATTTTCCTTCAACGTCTTCAGTAAGTTTAAGGATATTATCAAAAAATCCATTAATTATTGCTACTTTACAATAATTTTGTGGGAAAATTGGTTCATCACCTATTGGAACATAAAATGACATACCTCCATTATAATAATGGTATAATGTTAATTTTTGTTTTTTTCCTTGTGGTCTGCAACTAGGATCCCAGCCTGAAACACCTCCAACAATAGTACAATAACTCTTTTGTTTATATGCACCAGTTCCATTCGCTGCATTAGTTCCTGAAAATCCAAAATGATCTACTTTTTTAACATGATAATTTGGTGTTGTTCCGTATTTCTCCATTGTTATTTAATATCTCTTTTATTCTTTTCTTAGATTAACCGTTATCTTTTTTTTTATCTTTAAAAGAAAAAAAAAAAATTTAAAGGAAAATACTTTTTTTTTCTTTGTTAAATTTCATTTCTGTTAATCAAGTTTAATAAAAATTGTAATTTCTAAAATGTTTTTTTTTTTTCATTCTTTTTTTTTTTCCTCTTCTTTTTTTTTATATTAAATTGAAATGATAATTTTTAGTATTTATTACATTTTTAAATTAATTGGTTTTTTAAGAAAGAACTTGAAAATTGAACTGTAAATATCATGTTGCTTCTTTTTTCACTTATTTCATTATCCTTTGCAACTTTGGTAGAACCTGATATTACAAAGGCCAACAGTTCATTAGAACATTTTGTTGGGTTTATTGGATATAATGAACGTTCTGAAGCAAGACATAATATGCCAATCTATTATAATCGAAGTAATCCAACAAAGTTGTATTGGGACTCTACTCTTTCAGTTGTTCAAAATAGAACTGGTACTGTTGATATAAATGGAGAACCAAAAAGACCACAAATTATTGATATGAGAGAACGAGTTTGGTTTTTACATGACCGTGTAATGGTTTCATATGACCTTAATTCTCAACCACCTACAGTTACTATCAACTCTACTCTTAGTGGTACTTTTGATGAACTTTCACCACTTGCTTATCATCATTTTGAATATTCAGATAAGATTCAAAATGATTATATATTAGCTTGTACTAATGGTAAATTAATTATTCTTTCTCCAGAAACATTAACTAAAATAATAAGAAGTGATTTTGATTGTGGAGAATATATTTCTACTGGTAATAGTATTGTTGCAATTAAGAATCAAACTAAAGTTACTTTAATTAAATTTTCAAATAATGCTAATTCTAAGACTACGCTTGGTAATTATACTTTGTATAAAACAATTAAGGTTGCTAATGTAAGTTCATCAGAAACATTTATGTATGATCCAGTTAGAGTTACTAGAAATGATATTGTATATGTTGTTGTTTCTGATCAACGTAGAGTGAGTGTATTTGATTCACATACTAACTATGAACAAGAAGAAGTTCTTTCAGGAATTCCATTTTATGCAGAAGGTGTTACAGAATATCTTAAACCAATGAAAAATAGACCATTTGAAAATATTATTTCATATGGACAAATTATTGTAGTAGGAACTCCAGGATATGGAACAAGTGATAATCCATATTGTGGTGGAGGATATGTATTTTTTGATAATATACTTGATTTTGGGTATCATCCTAGATTTGTAACTATTCTTCGTATTAATGGAAGTAGTTCATATACTTATTTTGGATATGTTACAAGTACATCAGGTAATTCAGCATGGTTAGGAGGAGTTACTACAGTTCCAAGTAATTATGATTATCCAGAATTACAATTTTCAATTCGTAATTATGATAGAGAGTATTGTGTAAATTCTATTTGTCAATGTCATTCTAATTTAACTTTTGCTGATGGAAAGTGTCAACCAAATAAGAAAATAAAAGCAAGTAAAACATTAGTAATCATATTATCTATATTATCTATTTTAATATTTCTTGGTATTATTGTTGCATTGATTTTAATCTTTCTTGTTTATAAGAAGAATAAAAAACGTTCTCCAAAAACTAAGTTCAGAATTGGAAATTTTGCTTATGAATTTACTCCAATAGATAATTTCCCATTATCTTTATCTTGTTCTACTTTAACATTTGGAAGGTCTGGAACTGAACCAGTTCCTGTAGATGAAGAATTAACAGAAGAAATTTATATTGCAAATAACACAAAGAAAACATATCGATTTAATTTTAATCCACAGGATATTCAAACACATCATTTCGAAATTTCATTCTCTCCAAAAGTAGGAAAACTTCAGCCAGGATATGGTGAAACTATTCAAGTCAAATTTAAATTTTTATGTACTTGTTTTGTGAATGAAATTGTTGATGTTCTTGCAAGTAAAGGTGATGAAGAATCTATTGAAGAAGATCATGCAGCAATTAAAATAGGAATAGAATCAGCAAAAAGTATTAAATTGGATTATGAAGAATTTGAAAAAACTAAAGTCATTGGAGAAGGTTCATTTGGTATTGTCTTTCTTGGTAAATACAGAGGAGTTGATGTTGCTATTAAACAAACAAAGAATTTTACATGGCCTGAAGATGTTGTTGAAGCATTTAGAAAAGAAGTTCAAATGATGGATAAAATGAGATGTCCATATATTATTAATTTTATTGGAGCAGTAGATACACCTGGTTATTATTCTATTGTTACAGAATATGCTAAATTTGGTAGTTTAAAGAATGTTTATGAAAATGAAAAGTTTACTCAACTTCTTGGGTTAAAGATGTTAACAGATGTTGCTAAAGGAATGACATTCTTACATGCTTCAATGATTATTCATAGAGATTTAAAACCAGAAAATGTTTTGGTAGTTTCTATGGTAAAAAAAGAAAAGATTAATGCAAAACTATCTGACTTTGGAACAAGTCGAGATGTTTCTTCATCTAATGTTGTTGCCTCAATGACACAAGGTATTGGAACACCATTATATATGGCACCAGAATTATTATTAAATCAAGGATATGGTCAAGCTGTTGATGTTTTTTCTTATGCTATTGTATGTTATGAAGTCTTGTCTAGAAAAGTACCTTATTCTGATGAAAACTTTGCACATTCATGGGATGTTTCTGATTTTGTTACTAAAGGAAACAGATTAAATATTCCAGATTCTTTCCCACCTGAAATGGCTAAATTAATTAGTGATTGTTGGGCTGAAGATCCTAATTTAAGACCAAAATTCGCTGAAATTGAAGAAAGAGTAGAGGCACTATGGAAGCAAATGTATCAACAACATTGTGAAGAGAAACAAGCAAGAAAAGAAAAAGAAGCATTACTTGCACCTCCAAAACCACAAAGAATTGAGAATTTCGTTTTAGATGAGCCAAGTGAAGATAACAGCAAAAATGAAAAAGAAAATGAAGAGACTCAACCTTTAGTTCCTTCTGAAGAAGTTAAAGAAAGTACTGAAGTTATTAATTCAACGTCTTTAGTTAATGTAGACGATTCACAACAAGACACACAAACAAATGCTACTCAAGATGAAGTTCTTTGTGCTATTGTCGATGATGTTTTCTAAATGAATCACTTCTTAATTTTTTTTTTGTTAAAAAACTTACAAATAAATGAAAACATCATTAAATTAATATTAAATATCATAAATACTTAATTTTGAGAATTTAATCTTTTAATTCATTATAATCATGATTGAATTCTGTTTGAGTAAAGGATCGTTTCTTTAATTTACCAATTCTATGAACTATTACATGTTCTGTAGGTTCTGTATCAGTTTTATTTTGATGAATTTGAATAACTGATTGAGGTGTTTGTCTTATAGGAATTCCTGTAGAAGATGGAGGTGGTAACAATTGGTTTGATCCTCTTCTTGTAGAATGAGAAGATTCTTTTGGAGTTCTGTCAGTATCAGAAATAGTATTTGAATTAGCTGGAGATAAGATAATTCTTTTTTTTCTTTGAGCATTAACAGAATTTTTAAGGGTTGTATTATCATCATCTTCTTCATCAAGATGCCCAGTAGTGAATGTACGATAAATCAAAGATTGTTGAGGACTAAAATAGTGAGAGTTTAAGTTTTTAAGAATAGAAATAATTAAATAAAAACAAACTTATTAATAAATGAAATGAGTTTAGCAATATTTGAAGTAAATACATTTTCTATTTCTGAATATTTCTGTAATAAACTTGTATCAGTTGATTTTTGCATAAATTCTACAAAAAGAATATTAAACTTACTATTAATTTCTATAGCTCTTTTATATAATGCATTAATAGAATGAGCTTGAAGTGATACATTAGTAACTTTTTTTAATGTTTCATGAATAAGTTCACTACATTCATTAATTTCTGCTGCAGAACGTTTCATTTTTTCTTCAATAGTTTCTTCAACAACTTTGTTAGTAGTTAATGTTTCTATAGCAGCGACATCTTCTGGATCATCAAAATCAAGAAGAGGAAATAATACTCCTTTACTGATATATTTATCATACATTTGAGAATATTCATACAAATCATCTGGGAACATTTGACCCCAACTCTGAACAATTTTCATAGATTTTTCTGTAACAAGAGAAGGTTTCTTGGAAGTTTTTCTTACTTTCTATTTTAGATAAATTATTTTTGTTTGAATAAATAAATTATAACAATTATAAGACAAACTGAAATTTCAGAAGCTCTTTCAAATAATACTATAAAGTCTGAGTTCATCATTTGAGGTCGAAATTCAGGACATTGTTTAACCAAAAAATCAGCTAAACAAAGACAATAATACATTTCTTTTTTAGGTAGGAATCCATTACAATAAGACTTAATTTTATTAGTTAATTGGATTCTTATTGCTATTTTAGCATCTGGTAATGTTCGAACAATTTTTGCTAATGTAGAAAATGATTTAATATTAGGAGAAGGATTAACTTCGTTAGTTGCATAATCAACAATTTGACTAAGAGGAACTGTTTTCTTTGTAGTCATTATTTATAAATGAATATCTAGATGAATGTTGAATCTCAAGTTAAATTTTCGTTATTTTCTAAAAATAGAATGAAATGTTCCAATCATTTCAACGATCTACTCATCTCTTTTTTTCTTTAAAACGTGGCAATGATGTAACAAACAATTTACAACGAACATTTGATTTTTCTTTTCTTTCTTTTTATTGTCAATATGATGCCAGCAAGTAAAATATTCAAAAAGTTTGTCATTTTAAAGAAAAATAAATTGATTATTTAAATAATTTTTAAAGTTCTGAATTTTCTGGTATTTTTCTTTTGAGTTATAAAATTTTTTTCAAATTTAACAAAATTAGTTCATTTAGAATTGTGAAGTATAACAAAGAGACAGATTCATTTTTAACAATTTCGTCCTTTATTTCTTTATTTTTTTTTCAAATAGAAAAGAAGAAGAAAATATAATTAACGAAACAGACTTGAATTTTGATTAATTTCTTTAAGTTTAATAATTTTTGAGATAGTTTATCAAAATCATTTTATTTTGTCATTAATTTTGTGAATGAAAAGATTGAAAATTGTTTTTTTCAATACTAATATTTTTTATTAATAACAAAAAATATAAAAACAAAAATTACAACTAAAAAAAAAAAAGAAAAGAAAATTTTCAGGGAAGTGAAAAATGAAAAAAGTACCACCAACACCACCACAAAAGTTATATCCTACTGCCTCACTAGATAGTCCTAATTTTGATGATGTTGCATTTATTAATCAATTATTACCAGAACCAAATACTAAAAATTTTAATAAAAAGTTTAAAGAAATAACAGAAATGTATGAAGCCACAGAAAAAGAATTGTCTCAACAAGTTTTTAACTTTTTTGAAAAATCAGTTTCAGTAAATGATACAATTGCAGAATCAGCAGAACAATTAAAAGCTTTATTACTTCAAACACATGAAACAACAAATAGATCAGTTATGAGTGAACAAGAAGTATTAAAAGTATGTGATGGTATGAGAAGAATGGGATATGCTAAAGGTAATTTAGAAGCTATTATTCAAATAATTACTCATTTAGATCAATTATTTAATTGTCTAGACAAATTAGATCATTTGTTAGATAAAAAAAAGTATGATGATATTATCAAAATTCTACAAACAACTCATTTATTATTAAATTTATTTGAAAAATTTAGTTCAAGTGAACCAACAATTTCTACTGCTTTACAAAGATATGACGTATTTTCTGAACGAGTTCTTGATGAAGCTAAAAAAGTTATTGATCAATTTGAAAAGAAAACTTTGTCAAAAGATGATTTAAAACAGTTTATTACTATTGTTGATAGTTTAAGTCAAAAACATATTGATGAATTTGTTACATGGATGTATAACCATTTATTAGTTGGTTATTCTAATGAATTTCCATTAACTGGAGAAATGTCTGGATTAGATAATATTGATAAAAGATATATTTGGTTTAATAAAAAGTATTTAAGTTATGAAGACATGTATAGTACTATTTTTCCTTCTCGTTGGAAAGTTGGTGAAGCTTTAGTTTTAGAATTTGTTTCATCAACTAAAGTTGCTTTCTCTATGTTATTAGATAAACTTATAGATGACGCTCATTCTCAAAATGGAATAGATGAAACAACTTTTACAACTCGTATAGTAAAAGCATTACATATAACAATTATTTTTGAACAACAATTGTATAAACGATTGTATCATAAAGAATACCAAAGACCAATCAAACCACCAATGGAACTTTCAAAGGCTTCTAATTCTTCTTTAAAACTTGTTCCAAAGAAAACACCTCCTCAACCATATCAAAAGGCTTTACCTAAACCAAGTGCTAGTGCTCAAAGTACTCCTAAAACTAGTGCTCCAAAACGTCTTGTAAAAAATATGTCAAGTGCTATGTCTACTCCACATACAGAAACTAATCCATTTGATGATAGCAGTGATGATGAACCTAAAGGTATTACAACTGATTCTATTAAATCTTCTCAATCAAAAAATCCATTTTCAGAATCAGACTCTACTGGATCAGACGGTGGTGAAGAAACTAATAATCCATTTAGTTCAACTAATTCTAATATTTCTACTGCAAAAGTTGATGGAGTAACTAAACATAATACAATAATTACCCATAAACATGAGAATAAGAAAGTGAATGATTCTAATCCGTTTGACGATGATAGTGATAGTGATAACACAAAAGAAAATAAAGAAATAACACAACCCAATTTAAATCCATTTGATGATGGGACTGATAGTTCAGAACATGAAACAAAAACTCCACAAGTTAAGATGAGTTCTAATACTGATGGTGAAGGAAGTTCAAGGCATATATCTCCTAAGATTGAAACAAATCATTTTGAAACTATGGAGCCAACAGATGCATATGTTGATGTGTCTAATCCATTTGAACATAGAAATGAAACAAAAGAATCAGAACAAACTGCATTTACCGTTGGTGTATTATCCAGATGTTTTGAACCATATATGTCAGGGTATGTTGATTTAGAAAATACTAACTTAACATCGTTTGTGAATAAAGTATTAAATGAAGAGAATTTCCAAGAAGATCCTGAAGATGGAGTGTTACCATCTTGTAAAGATTATATTTTCTATTGCAAAAAATGTGGAGAACGTTGTATTCAAATTACTCAAGGTAAGCCATTAATTGATATTTGTAACCAAATTGCAGAACATGCAGAACAATACTCTAGAGGTATATTATCCAAATGTAAAGAAAATGAAACTATTAAAAGAAGTTGTATTTCAATTAATACATGTGATTATCTTGGAGGAAGATTAGAACAATTATTAACAGGATATACTGAAATGGCAACAGTTAGTGGTGCATATCAATTACAAACATTTCAATTTAGTATTATTAATCAATGTGTTAAACCTATCATTCAATATCTTGTATTATGTTTAATTGAAAAAGCAAAAGGAGCAATTACAGAAATTACAAAAATGAATTGGGATATTTCATGTGAATCGATTGATGATGAAGATGATTATGTTTTTCAAATGGTTAGTTTAATTAATCAGCAATTTAGTATTGTTAAATCAAAAATATTTCAAAACTATTATCTTAGAATATGTCATGCAACAGTTTCATTAATTATTGATGAGTTGTTTGATACAATATTTAAATGTAAAAAAATTTCAATTGAAGGAGCACAAAAAATGCAAATGGGATTTTCTCAAATTAAAAGCTCTTTACAAAAACTACCAGTTCTTGAGGCTCCGAGTTTTAGTGAAGTTGGAAAAGGACAAGAAGTTTATAGTGAAACTGATTATGCTCTTCATGTTAAAAAATCATTCAGTAGAATAGAAAATACTCTAAAAATTCTTCAATGTGATAATAAAGAAACTGCATACACTCTTTACCAACAACTTAATCCTCTTCAATCAGATGAATTGTTTAAGAAAATTTGGAAGAAAACTGAAAGTGTAAAAGATACTCAAAAACTTTTAAGTGAAATGAAAAAACTAAAGAAAATTGGAAAATAAATTCACTCATTATTAATTGAAAATCTTCTTTCTGTTAGAAATCGACTTTTTTGTTAATTAATTTTATGTAAGTATGTTTAGATATGTTTAACTATAAATTCTTTTTTTTCTATGTTATTTCTTATTAATTGTGATTTGTTTATCTTATTTATTTTATATATAAAGTCATAATGAATTAGAAATATCTTTTATAACCTTGAAAAATAAAATTACTTTTAAAATTTATCACTTCTTTCAAGTAATTTATTTGTTTGCATTCTTGTTGTAAGTGTTAAGTAAATAACAAAAGTATGTTACTGTATTTCTTTCAAATACCACTAACTGTTATACTCACCAATTGCCTAATAACTGTGATATAAATTCTATTTTGTTAATAAAATACGAATTAATTAATTTTGTATTAAGACAACACAAATATTTCATGCTTTTGTTTGTTATTTTCTACTTTAAAGAAGTAAATGTATTTAATATATTATAATACTGAGTTAATCTCTTGGTGCTTTCAACACATTAAAAAGAAATAGACATATTATCTATTTAATCAACTCCCTTTAAATGAAAATTTATTGATTATTTAAGATATAGTTTGTTTATGAATAAGATGACTTTATGATATGAACCAAGACGTTTTATTTCTAATAGTCCAAATTAAATATTTTCATTTCAATTACTATGATTCATTTTGGTGTGAAATATTTATTTGGATATTACTTTCCATAATGTATATTTAATACTCTTTCATATGAAAATGAATTTTGTTTACAATATTAATATGTTTTTTAATAAACATGAATATCACCATATCCAAATACAAAAAATCAATTATCTGTTTGATTAAATAAATAAAATGCATATTCTGTTTTTTAATATCAAATTTCTTCATTCCTTTCATTTTTCTTTGTGATTCTCTTGAAAATAAAAAATGATTTTGAATCTTGTATATAATCATAACAAACTCTGTCAATTTTAGAGCTAACATATCTTCCATTGTTATTTTAGTTTGTATCTTCAATATTATTTATTAGTTGTTCTTTATTCTTTCTTCAAATACAACTGTATTAACATTCTAATAATTGTTATCTGAATCAAATATTATATGTCCTACTTTTTTATTTGTTTATTTCTTTTGTTTTATTCTTTGAAATGTCTTTCTTCTTTTATTCATTAAGAAATAATCATTGTACTGAAATTCAAAGCCTTCTTTATTCTTGTTAATTCTTATTTTAATATTTCATTTCTTATTCCAATTTCTTGATTTTATCTTCCATAATCGTCTCTTCAATTGAAATGGTTTTATCTATTAGTTCATTTCATTTTTTTATTTCGTATTTCTTCATTATTACATTCTTTTATGATTCTTTCCATTTGTTTCTTCATTCCTTATGTTTCATCAATTCCATCAAATATTCATTCTCCTCTTTTAACGTCATGTTCATTTGTTTCATTCTCTTTTATTTCAAATATTTCATTATTAATACTTCCTAAATAATATTGATAATTTTTAGTAACTTCAATTGATTGTTGATTAATTTGAGTTTTTCTATCACTCCAATTAATAATTGATTGTTTATATTTATTAACTCTTCAATAAACATTTAAAATTATGAATAAAACAAAAATACAATATGAATAAATAATCAGACACATGTTAATAACCCAACAAATTATTCAATCAATCATTCAACATACATTCTATTTTCATTTTTACAATACTATTCAATTCTTGTTTTTTTCAAAGATGATAAAATTTTATCGTTTTAATAACTTATTCATCTTTTGTATAATAAGATATGTTTTATTGGTGTTGGATATAACAACATCTTCTTATGGTTATTGTTTGTTTATAAAAATATTCTGAGAATAGGAAAAAAGTGATATTAATACAAATTAGTAAATTTTCATAGAATAGATAGAAAATTGAATGATAGTCTCAGCTCTGAAATATAAAGCAATAAGTACATGTAATAAAAGAGAAACAATAAATAACAAATGATATTTTTTTAAATGTCTAATTTAATCAAGAAAAAGCTGTTGTTTCAAGTTTTGAATTAGATAACAAGTAGTTAAAAACTTAATTAAATATTTAAATTTTTTATTCTTTATTATTCAATATATCTTGAATTACTTTAATATTATTGTTAATTTCTTGTATGATATTTATAAAATGTTGGTTATATAAAATGTCATTGTTTTAATAAGTTAGATTTAAAGACTTGTCTATCTATAATTCACTCTTTTCCTTTTTTATTTTCTTATAAAATTTTTAATATAACATTTAAAGCATAAAAATGTTATTTAAAAAGAAAAAAAAAGTAAAATAAATAACAAAAAGAGATATTTTTAAGATAATCATAAAAAACTAAATGAAATAAAAAAATTATAAAAAAAGAAAAAACTCAAAAAACAAAAAAAGAGAAATTTAAAGAAAAAGTGAGATGAATGCCCTTTCACAACCGGAGATCAACTTCATCAAAGAAGGTATTAAAACAAATATTAGAACAGATGGAAGAGCTAATATTCAATTCAGAGAGATTAAATGTGAGAAAGGAGTAATTGACCAAGCAAATGGATCTGTCAGATTATGTCTTGGTAAAACTGAAGTTGTTGTTGGAGTAAAATGTGAGTTAGGTGAGCCATCAGTATTAACTCCAGAAAGTGGAAGATACAATGTGTTAGTTAAACAAGTTGGAACAATGACAAGTCGTGATGTTGAAATAGAGAAAATGATTCTTGTTTCACTTGAAAATGCTGGAAAAGATATGTTACAAGAATTGTGTGTATTAAAAGGGAAATTATGTTGGATTATTTATGTTGATGTAGTTGTAGTAGAAGACGATGGAAATGTTATGGATTGCACTGGACTTGCTGTAAGAGCTGCATTATTAAATACATTAATTCCAATAGTAAATGTAATATCAGGAGATTCTGATACTGTACAAGTTGATATAGACAAAGATAATGTTCAATTTAAAAAATTTAAACCAGAATCAGTTCCATTATGTGTAAGTTTAATTCAATTTGAAAAAGAGTTTATTGCTGATCCATCCAAAGTTGAAGAGAAATGTAATGGTTCAGAAATAACTACAGCAATAACTTCTAATGGGAAAGTATGTGGTATACAAAAAGGAGGAAATGGATGTTTTAAAACTGAAGAAATGTATGATATGATTATTGTTTGTTATTACAATTTATTTGTTTTTAATAAAATAATAATAATAAGACTGTTATTTACTTTTATAGCAAGCTCAAATGATTGGACTGAAATTATTTAAAGAATTAGATGAACTTTTAGAAGAATAATTGAATTGGTTTCTTTTTAATTTCATTAAAACAATAAAAGAACTTAATAATTAATACTTCATGACACAAGTATTTTGTTCACATATTTTAGTAAAACATACTGGTTCTAGAAATCCACATTCATGGAGAGAAACAACAATTACTAGAACAAAAGAACAAGCAATTCAAAAATTAAAAGGTTTGTTTAAATTCTTTTTAATTAACTTTAAAATATTAATAAAAAGTATTAAGAGAACAAATTGTTAAAGGGAAAAAAGATTTTCGTCAAACAGCAATAATTGAATCAGATTGCTCAAGTAGTGCTCAAGGTGGATTATTATTAGGAACAATAGAACAATATCAAAAACCATTTGCTGACGCTTATTTGAAATTAAAAGTAGGGGAAATTAGTGATATTATTGAAACTGATTCAGGTGTTCACATTATTTTACGTTTACCAGAAGGAACAACTCAATAAATAACAATAAGAATACTTTTAATTGAGTAATAAAAATGAATTTCAATTATTTAATAAAATTCAAGTACCATTAATGATTTCACAATGAACTTTTCTGGATTTTTAACAAAAATAGAAGAGCCTTGTCCAACAGAATCATTATAATAATTACTAAAACGAGAAGAAAAAGTTGATTCTGAACGTAAGTTAATTTTAAAAGCACCTTGAATAGCGACAACAGAAATCATATAATCATTTTGGAAGATATAAACAGAATTTCCTAATTTTAATGGATAAAATCGAGTTGGTTGAACACTTTGATGATTAATTAATGTAAATATAAAATGTCCAGCATCTTTCTTAATCCAATTAAGTGGTTGAGGAATGTCAATTGATGAATATGAACCAAAAACACTACCATCTTCTGCAAAAACAATAATCATCATATTTTTTCTTCCACAAATTGCTTGATTAAATTGAACTAAATCAATATCTCCAATAGTTTTCTCAAATATAATTCTAAAATTCCTCATTCCAGTCCATCGTTTTAATAACTCAGTATCAATATTTGTTAAAGAATTAAAGTCAGAAGATATTGACATTGTTGGAAGTGATTGAGATGAATCACAATATGTGAGAGCTAATGATGCTAATTCAGTATTTCCTTCATTTTTCCAACGTTCTCCTAGCATTTGAACATTCTTAATAAATAATTCAATCGAAATATTTGTATATTCTTGAAATAATTCAAACATTTTATGTCCTAATGAAGTTTTACCTTTTCTTATAATAGCAGCAACCATTTGAGGCATATTACGATTAACAAATTGTTTTCCAAGATGTGTTGGAATAAGATTCAATGCTTTTCTTCTATCTAATGAATGTTCATCAACATTACCAGCAACAAATGAATTTAAAAAAGTAGTTTCATTAAAATAAAATCGAATAACTTTATTTTGGTCTTGTAAACCAACAGCAGAAATTAATAAATTTTCACAAGATTTAGTTCTGTCAGCCTCAATTAAAGTACCTAAATCAATTGTAGTAATAATTTTTAATATATTATTTTCAATTTTAGTATAAGCAATAGCTTCCTTTAAATCTATTCCAAACTTTAATATTTCAAAAAATAAATCTATTTGTTTTTGTTGAGTAAACCATTGAAAATACATTGGAATATTTCTCATATATTTAATAAAATATTTACCTGGAATTTTTGGAGAAGGTATTTCAATAATATCATTGTTCCAATTTATTTGTTCAAATTTTGTTCCAATACATCTTTTTTTCATCTTTTCAATTTCAACTTTATCAATAATTTCATTACTATTATCAGAGTAATGAAGGAGTATTTTAGATTGGAATAAAGATGAATCACTTAACATTATTTTTTATAAGTTTTTTTTTATTCCTTTTATTTTGAAAAGTTTTTCTTAAGAAAAGTATTATTTATTATTTCTAAATAATTTATTTATTATTTTTAATATAATAAAATTTCATTTTACTTTTTCTATTAACATCAAATAAAAAACCATTCAAAATAACATTGAAGTTACATATTTTTTTTTTATTTGGATGTTTGAGGTACTCTAAGAATATTTGAGGCATTCCTAAAATAATATTCATTCCATACACTAAATTCACTCATATCAAATATTGGAAAGAATGTCATTGAACTTTCTTTATAATTTGAATTAATAAAATCAGTCATATGTTCTAAAACATATTCATATAAATTATTTCTTGGATTGATATCTTCTGTTTTAATTGTGTTTTCAAAAAATGTAGTAAAACGACCATCATATAAACTGTCAGCAATGAATATTAAAAATTCTTCATTAAATTGGAACATTGTTGATGCATTTTTCCTTAAATGATGAACAGCTTCTAAAAATTGAAAGAATATTGGAGATGTTGCTTTATCACTTATTGTTTCTAAATTACTACGATATCCATTTTGATTTACTTTTTTAAATGTTCCATAATATGTTGTTAAAAATGGTAATACATCTATATCCCATTTCACTCCACATCCTGTTCTTAATGGAAATCTATGTCCCATTTCTACCCATTCTCTTTGTATTAACACAAGAAAACCTTCTATATTTCCTAATAAATCAGTTAGAGTTATTTTAATATTACATTAATACAACAAAAATACAAACTATAATATGAATCAACCATCATCATAACTAATGATGTTAATTGACATGTACTATCCCATCCATTTCTACAATGAATTAATAAAGAATATCCTGAATTTAATTTACTTGCAATAACTGAAGCATATGTTATTAATTGATCAATAGATTGAAGCCATTTAGAATTTTCAATTGAAGTTTTAAAATCATAAACATCTCTTCGCTCAAAGACAATTGTTTTAATCATTTTATAAAATGCTTGTTTAATATCTTTAATACTATCTAATGCTAAATTTTCAAAAGTACAAAAAGGATATGTTGATTGACTTTCCATTCCACCTCCTTGGAATCTTGTTGCTTTTGTATTTAATTTTGGTCTTGCATCATATACAAAGAATGTTTTCTTTCCACATAATTCCATCATAGATTGAAGAATAGATACATCAGATTCACACTTGATTTGTCCAAAAGTTCCTGGAAGAGGTTGAGCACTTCTAGAAAGACATTGATTCATTGGACCTACCCATGATATCACTGGAAATCTTCCTTTAGCCCTATAATTAACAAGTGAATTTAAGTCATATTTTCCATTAGGAAGAATAATTTTAGAAGGATATGTCTCACATTTAAAACTTAAATATAAGTTATTTCTATTTTGTATTTTAGAAAGATTAACTACAACCATAAAATTTGGATTACCGATTACTCCCATTCTTTTAAAATCATTTAATATATCATATGATGATGAAAAATGTTTACTAACAATAACCTCAGGAGTTCTAAAAACAAATATTTCTTTTTTATCTCTTGGGAATAATAATTTATTTTCTGAATAAATATGAAGTAGTCTTGGAGTTAATATAGGACTTACTTCATAAATTATTAATCTAAAGTCTTTTAATAAGAAAGAAAAAACATCTAAATTTTCATTAATTGTACATATAACACAATTACAAACAGAACAATGAGGAATTTTAATAAATGAGTTATTATTCCAAATTAATGTTTGATAATTTGTGATAAAGAGATTATGTTCAATATATAATATTTGTTCATTAGGAAGAAGTGATGTAATTACTTTATATGTTTTAGGATGTTTAAGTCTAGAGAGGAGAAAAGGGAAATTCTTAGTTTTAATAATACCTATTTTAGTAATTTCACTTTCAACTAATACAGTGTCATAAATTGTTAGGTAACTAATATTCCCATTAATATGAATAAATACACAACAATCTTGATCTGGACATAATTCTGTTATTATGTCTTTAATTGTTAATGTTGAAGTAAGTGAAATATTAAATGTATTAACTACTGGACAACTAACATATTTAGGTGTTTCATTTAACAAATAAACATTTACTTGAATCAATGATTTAAATGATATTTCATTAAATGAAATTCTTCCAGACATCAGAAAAACATCTTTTGATGGTTGAGTAATATCTATACAAAGAATATTATCTGTTTCAATATATTCACTCACCTTATCACATTCTTTCATTTCAGTTAATTGATATAATCCTTTTCTTTTATATAATTTTAAACTTTGATCATTAATTTCTCCTAATTTAAAAATGAATGACTTTAATTCAATACAAGTCCAGTTTCTATCAATCATTGTTTCAAATGTTTGTGTATTTTGAATCATTACACAACATAACACACCATAATTTTCATTTGAACTTTTTAGAATATAATCTACTTCAATTTCATCAACAATTTCTGAGCTTGAATGACTTTCTATATTATAGTCTGTGAATTTCATAATTCTTTCAAATTTAAGAACTGTTTTCTCATTTAACATTCCCCAAATTAAACTACTTCCACGAAGAATTTTTACTCTTTTCTTTTGATCAATAAGTTTAAGTCCATATTGCATCCAATTACGTGATGTAATAACATCTTTAATAACACCTATATGAACAAGTAATTGAAAATAAAATTGAACTAAATCAGAGACTCTTGTAACATGATTATAAATAATATTTGTTGAAAACGACTGATATTGAATTATAAGAGACTTACATTCATTTTTAATAAAGAAAACTTGACTATTCTTTCTATTATTATCAATCCAACCAATGACATCTATAATTCCTTCTTGTGGAATTTTATATTCGTCATTAAGTTCAACACATTCATTATCTCCATTCTCTACTCTTAATGTTTCATAATACTTAACTTCTAAAGAACTAAAATAATTTTGTAATGTATAAATAAATTGTTTGGTTTTTTCATGATATCTATATTCTGTTTGACATAATTTAATAAAAGGAATTTGATGATCTAATGCATTAACCATATGGGGTGTTGCTCTTAATCCTTTACGATTATTCTTAGAAGTAGCAAACATATTTAATACCCAAACAGTCTTTTTAAGTTCAGAATCAGATTCATTGAAAATACATATAGTTATTTAATAATAATATTATTATTTTTTTATTATTTAATAGTTTTATTTCTAAACTCATTTTATGTTTTTAAAATTGTGTTATTAAGGAACTAAGAAAAATAAAAAAAAAAAAAAAAAGAAATCAATTATGATTAACCTTATTTTTAGGTTTTTCATCATGTTGAGAAGTGAGTGAATCAGTTTCTTCAACACGCTTTATTTCTATTCAAATAAAGTTTTTGCAAGCATGCTCGACTTAAATGGTTCCTCATTTAAGTTGCTGCCTGACTTTTATTTTGATTTTAATGAGTAATATAATATTTCTCATTCTTTATATTGTTGTTTTAAGGAGAGTATATCCATAACATACTGTTATAGCTCATCTCCTTTTACCTTCGACACCCCTTAAAGAAACACTATTCCTTGATAATATCCTTATGTTTAATTTTTGTGCAACAATATCAATTATATATGCGTCTTCTTTAATAAATGATAATTCTTAATACTTAATACTCCCTTAGTAAATAATAATCCTTATAATTAATAATGAATAACAATACACCTCAATGAATAACAATACACCTCAATGAATAACAATACACGTTAATGAATAATATTCTTTCATAATAATCACTTCTAATAAATATTAAATAATAGTCAGTTATGTTTAAATAGTCATTATCTCACCAAAGGCACGTCATAACCAGACGATAACTGGGAGATTCGAAGCATGGGATTATTTTAGGGTTTCATGTGGTGTCTCTGACGTGCCATCTTCGAATCTTATTAAGGAACTAAGAAAAATATGAAAAGAACAGATGAACTTATTTAGAAAGAAACCCCTATTTCCTCAAAATTCAACAAATAATTATTCTATATTATCTACATCAAAAAAACACTTTGAAAGAAGTGATTATAATTGTTCTAATAAAAAAACAACATTACCATTTGAAGTTATTGTGAGATATTTAAAAACAATTCAAGATGCTATTAATCTTACGATGGTATCAAAAAATTGTTTTACTTCATTTTCTTATGTAAAAAAGAATCCATTTTATAGTGGACCATTTGATTCATTAACACAAAAAGAAGAAATTATTAATAAAGAAATTACTCTTTTTCCAAACATTGAAACATTACGATGTGATATTGAGACTATAAAAAAATTAGACCTTAGTTTATTAAAAAACTTATCAACAATTGAGTTAGTTGGAAAATTAATTTATGCACCATTAAATATTATTCATAAAATTCAACAACGTATTTGTGAATTTGGATTTTATATTGATGAAAACTTAACATTTGATTTAGAGTCAATGAATTTTCTTCAAAAACTTCATGTTGATATTAATAATAATAGTGAAATGATTTATTTTATTAAATTTATGAATAATATTATTCAAACAATACAACGTCTTCCTTATTTTAAAAAGTTATTTATTGAATGTAATGGTGATGATTTATTAAGACTACAAGAAGTATTACAAAAATTTCATTCAACAAGAGTTAGTTGTGTTTTATTAATTCATAATTTAAAAGAAACACATTTAACAAATGTATTAGAATTATTAAATAAAAAAAATATAACATTTGGTGTTTTTGAGAATGAACTTACTTCATCATTATCTTCTTATGATTTTAAATTATTATTTCTTGATCATTATACTCTATCATTACCAGATAGCCTTCTTTTTTCAAATCAACTTCATAAAATTTCTTTATCTCATTTTCTACCTCATTTAGATATTTTTGGTTATAAAATTGAAGTAACTCCAATTCATTCTATTGTTGATTTAAAAAATGTTATTTGTCTTCAAGAATTTAGATTAGTTAATTCTATGTTCTCTAAACCAGTTTCTTTTTTATTTCCAACTTCTTTAACTCGACTTGAAATTACAACATCTTTTAATTTTTCTCTTCCAAATTTATTAGAAATTCCTTTAAAAGAATTTTGTGTATCATCATGTAATTCAATTAAAGAATTTTATATTCCACCTTTAGCTAAAGTTGTTGAAGTAAGTCATTGTGATTCTGTATGTTCTTTTCCTAATCTACATGAAGTACCATTAGAGTCATTATTATGTATTGAATGTAATAAAATATCAACATTGACAATAGGAACAACATTAAAATCATTATCATTATATTGGTGTTCAAATCTTTCTTCTTTAAATTTAAAAAGTGGATTAGAACAATTAGATATTTTTTATAATAAAAAACTTAAAAGTATTGATCTTCCAATTACATTAACTTCTTTTCATATTAATTTTTGTGAACAACTAACTCAATTAAATCATTTTGAAGCATTAGAACCAATTGCTCCAATAGAACTTAAATATAAATTTAAAAATAAAAAATAAATGAATTAAATTTACATCGTATAATCAATGTTTATTTAAAGACTTTTTAAAACGATCAAACATTTGATTTACTTTAGAATTAAATAACTTTTTCTCTTCTTCATTTTCAAGTGAAATAATTTGCATTTTATTTTTTTTAATATCAAAAAAGAAGACATCATTTGGAAGTAATTCTTTTTCCCATTCTCCAGTTTTTTTTGCAGTTAATGTATTTATTGGATAAAATTCAAAAAATTCTTCTTCACAATATCTTTTTAATATTCCTTCATTAAATAAAAGTAACTCTGTTTTTTTTGATTTAATTCCAGTATTTTTAATTCCATAAAAAATTCCAATAAAATGATCAGCACATATGAAACTATTTTTAATTGTATTAACCATTTGAAGAGAAATATTTGATTTATAACTTATTTCAAAATATTCATATTTCTTTAAATAAAAGAGTCTTGTTTTGGAAATAAATTGATTAATTGATATATTCATATTTTTAAATAAATTAATAGTACTTATTAAAATATCTTTTTCTTTTCCTTCTTGATGAATTTCTTTTAATATACTTTCAAATAATAATTCATATCTACAAATACGTTGTGTTGCTGAAAAGAATAAATCAGTAATTTCTTTAATATTTTGATCAATACAATTATTTAATTGTTCTTGAATAATTCTATGAAGATGTTTATTTGATTTAATAAATTCAATAATTGTTTTTCCTAATGATGTATAATGTGCAACAAATTCTTTAAATTTATCTTTAAATGGTTTATCAAAAATATAAGAATTATATATTGCAATTATAAGAAATACATTATTGAGTTCACTTTCTTTATTGGATGTATTTTTTAAAAGGTTATAATAAATAGGTTCCAGCTCTAAACACATTTGACTAATTTCATTTACAAGATTATCTAATGGCCCAAATAATAAATATTCTTGATAGTCTAATAATGGTATTTCATTTCTTATTATTCTTTCAATTTCTTGAAATATTTGTAATTTAACACAAAACATAAATTCAGTAAATACTAATTCAGCTGTATGCATCATTAATTCATCTCCAATAACTTTTTCTCCTTTTAAATTCTTTGGGATAAATCGAATTTTATCTTCTTGATTTTCTGTTGTAAAATAACTTTGATATTTCTTTAAAAAGTCAGTTGGAAGAATTGGTTTTATTTCATGTTTTAATTCTTTTAATGGTTTTTGATTTACTTTTTCATGAATTTTACTTTCTTGTGTTTGTAGTACATATGCTTGTTCTGTTTTTTCTTTTTTATCACTTAACATAGATACTCTAGGAGACATATCTTTTGAATCTATATGTGACTCGGATAATGAAGCTTCAAGACTAGTTGGGTTTATATCAAATACTGTAGTATTAATTTTTTGACTTGCAGGAGTTGTAGTTGTTTTTTTAAAGAAATTAGGAGAAGTTGATGTTTCTTTTTTTCTTTCATCAAATGAATTAAACATATCATTTCTAGAACCAACAGAAGCTCTATGTCTCATTTTATGTTTTTCCAAATCTACAGAGTGTTTGCTTTGAGGTGAAATTGAAAGAGGAGGTGGATAATTCATTTCTTTTAATAAAACAGGTGATTCTTCACAATTTCTTTCATCTACTTCTTTTTGAGAGGGTTTTGGTGGTAAAGCTTTAACAGGAACAACTCTAGATGAAGGTGTTAATGGAGCAGAAGCAATCAATTCGTTTTCTTCTTGTTGTTGGAAGGATTTTTTTTGTGGAGTAGGTAAAGGTTTTAAAGGAACAATATTATTGTGATGCATCTTAATAATTTCAATTTGTTTTTACTCTTTTTAACAGTTTTTTAAATGTTTTGATTTTTCTTTTAAAATTATTATTATGTTTTATTTTTTTTTTTTTGAAACTATGTTATTTAAATAACAATCAAATTAATCTATATTAATGCTTGAGAAAGTGGATTGGAAACTACACATTGCCAATCAAGTTGAGTGTCTTTTTCTTCATTTAAACCTCCAATAACCATACTATAAAAAATAAGATTTCTTTCTTTTTAATTATTTTAATTTAATAACAAACATTTCATCACCACGAAGAATCAATAATCCACATGATATATTTGAAACTCCTTCTTTAGAAAATGTACGTTCTATTGAATTTTTTAATACAATATTCATAAAATTATCATATCCAGTTAAAATACCAATATACACTTTTCCTAACGTAGTTACTACTTCTACTTTTTTATTGATGTACTCTTTAACAAGTGACATAAAATGATATTTTAAAGATTATTTCTTTTTTAAAACTTCTACCTAAACCAATTTAAAAAATTCAATTACGTCTAAAACACCCTTTACATGTTGTTGATAAACAAGTTTGAGCATAAGGGATATAGGAAGCAATATACCATATACAAGAACATATTTCTATGACTATACTAACAATTGTCAATAGTGTAGAATTGATCTAATTGATATCAGTCTTGGTACTTATTTAAAAAGACATAATACTCAAAAAAACAAACATAAAGACCACTAAATAAAGTGATACCAATTGACGCAAAATAAATAATAAAAGAAATTAACTTTGAAGGGTCATTTAATAATGACTGACATTGAGATTTAATACTTCTTAAAAATGACGTTCCAATAAAAATTAATATATTTCCAAAAGTGAATGTCATTGCAAAACGAGTAGGTAAGAAAAAGAATGAAAGTGACTAATTTGTAAATAATCACTTCACAAATTGTAATACGAATTATCTGATATTAACAAACCATAAAAATACATAACATTCCAAACCCACAAAATCCTAAACAAAATAATATTCTTTGACTCCATGTTAATTTCAAACATGAAAAGGTTCCTTTGTCTTCATCTTCAAATAACTTATCAAACCACCAAACTGATTGTGGGTCGGGTTCTTGGTTTATAAAAAATGAAGTAGCACCACTAATAAGAGGACTTTTATCACTAAACATATTAAATTAATTTATATTATATTTTTTAGTTCTATTTTAATATTTTTAAATTAACTTGTTGTATTTTTTAACTTCAAACTAATTCTTGTTATTGAAAATGAAGAAAATATTTAAATTTTATCAACAAATACGATTGTTAATTATCTTTCTTCTTCAATACATGTATTGTTGTTTTTTTAAATCCTTTTTATTATATTATTATATTATTTATTTTTCTTTTTGTCTGTTATTTTATCTTCAATTCATTTTAAATATTCACTCCTTACTTTCTCATTTCTCAACTTATTGATATATTCTTCTTGAAACTTGTCTTTTATGTCTTTTATTATTTTCTTTTTATCTTTATTTTTATCTTCTTCATTTATTTTTAATTCTTCTTTGTTTATTCTTTTTCCACATGTTTTATAAATATATATTCCATATTCAATTCTTTTTTTTATTTACCTTTATCATATCTCATATTTTATCTCCTCTTTTCAACATGAAATACATATTTGTTCTTATTATTTCAATACCACATTCATCTCTTATACTTTTTAATCCATTTCCATTTTATTTTGATTGAAATATAATCTACTCATACACATTCCTGTACATTTTATATTTCTTTCTTTTATTCATTTTCTTATCATTTTATTCATTTCATTTATTTTCATAATTGGTTATTTAACAATAGAATCACTATACGTGAATTTTTTGTTATTTCTGTATTTATTCTATTAATATAATTCATATTATTATCATTTCTTTTATTTCTTCTATTCATTCTTTTATATTATTATTTATTTATTCTCTATACATCATGTATCATCATTTCTTGTAATTTGATCATTTCATAAATATTTATATGTATATTCTTTATCTTCTAATTGTATAATATTCATGTTATTTGTAATACTTATATTTCATATTTTTAGTACTCAACATTTATTTATGTTTATTTCAATTCTATTGATTCATTTGTGTCAATTATTTTCTGATGTATTATTTCCTTTTTGTTTCATTAGTTACTTTGATGTTATCCATATATAATTCACGTGTTACTTTTAGTCATTTCTCATTTTAAACAATTACATCAGAAATGTTATTCATTTGTAATATGAATAAGAGAGAGTATAGTCACATTATAAAATATAATTGTTTATTTTGACTTCTCATATTTCTTCTTTATATTTATATCATATTTTTATTCTCTATCTTTCACTCTTACTTTTTATTATTTGTGTTATTTGAAATTGCATTTTGAAATACTTTAATATAATTTCTAGTCATGTATGATTTACATTATCAGATGCTTTTTATTATCATAAAATGTTTCTAATTATCTTTTATGTTGTGTTTCTCTTTATTTTATTTCTATTAAACTCTTTATATTTCATTCATTAGCTGCTAAACTCCATTTCTTGTTTCAATACTGACTTTTATTATTTTTAAATTTATTTTTATTCTTTATTAGTTATTCTTATATCTTCATTTTTATGGTTGTTGTGAATATTTTCATAATTATATTTAAACAAGTGATTTGTCAACAATTCGCTGTATTTTTATTATCTCCACATTTATATATTAAAATTATTCTTCCTCTTAACATTTCTAATGTGAATGTTTTTAGTATTTCTATCTATTCATTAAATATATTCTTTATTTTATCTCTATTACTTTCTAATTTTTCAGATAATATCCTCGTAATGTGTTTATACATGATGCATTCTATGATGGTATTATAGTTATTACTTTTTCAATATCTTATATTGTTATTGTTACTCCTTTCAATTTTATTGTTTTACTTTCTTATATTATTTCTTTATTTCTCTCATTTCTAAATTTATTTTTCTTTCTTCATTATATATTTTATTCTTTTAGATCGAAGGTGTTACGTCTGAAACACTACACACAAACACTAATACAATTCATGTTTTAACTCTCTTTGTTATTATCTGGTTATGACGGTGTATTTGAATTAGAAATGTATTAGGTAAAGTTGCAAAGGGTGTAGCAAGATATTATGATAGAATATTACATGGTGTAATATAAGGAAGTACTAAAGTGTGGGTAAGACTAAAAGAAAATTAAACATAATAATATAGTAGGAATGAAATAGTCTCTTCTCTCATTCATAAAATAAAGAAAAAAGGAAAAAGAAAATGTTTAAAATTAAGACAGAAAATAAACAAAGGATTAAAAAGAAGAATTAAGCAGAAGAAGTTTGAAACCCTTAATAAGAAGAAATAAAACAAAGAAGTGCTTTCCTCATTTTGCAAGAAAAACATAAATGATAAGTTAAACAAAAAGATTACTCTTTTTTAAACAGCACTGGGATTAATCTCCAATAAACTAGGAAGAATATATGAAAAATCTATTAACACTTAATTAATTACTTTTTATTTATTAAACAAAAATGAAAAAATATTAAAAATAAAATAAACTAATTATAGAAAATAACATTATTATAATATTATTATTATTATATTATTAATATTATTATATATTTATTGTTATTGTAAAAATGATAAAAATAACATTTGTTTAAAATAGAATGGTGATAAAAATAATTATTGACTTGATGTGTTAATAACGTGGATTAACTATTTAAACATCCATATTTTAAACTTATAAACATCAAATTAAATTAAAATGGAAGAGTTAATAAATAAGAATAACCAAATAATTAAAGAAGTAGTAGAAACACTTCCAAACATTCAACAATCAATTGATGAAGTTAATAAGAATTATCAATATTATTTAGGAAGTATTAAAAATGAAGTATTTAAAATAAAAGATAATGAAACATATTCAGAAGCAATTAAAAGAGGAGAAGGAATATTTGATAGGATGGATGAAACAGAAAGAAGAAGAAAACTAGTGATAGAAAAAAGTCAAGAAACAATCAACCAAATAGAAATAATGAAGAATAAAATAGAAATAATCATAATGAAATGTAAATCGGATGAAGAAACACTAAGTAAAACACGGAATGAACTAATAGATAAAATCATTTCAATTGAAGAAATGGGAATGAAAGATAAGGTATTCAGAACGCCAGAAGAAAAAGATAAAATAACACAAAAATTTAATAAGACGAAAGAAGAATGGGAAACATATTACAGTGATTATTTAGAAAGAAAGAAGAGAGAAGAAGAAGAAAGACTACAAAAAATAAATCAAGAAAAAGAAAAAAGGTTTAAAAAAAAGAAGAATGAGATTGAAAAGAGATTAAAAAGAAAAGAAATGAAGAGTCAAGAAGAAATTCGACAAATCGAAGAATGGACAAATAGAAAAGTGTTCAATATACTATTTGATTCAGATATTGATAATTGGAGTAAAGATACATCAGTATTTTATCAAAGAATAATGAATAAAGAACATATAATAATTATTATTGAAGATGAAGATGGAAATAAATTTGGAGGATATGTTAATTCTAAAATTGATGAAGTTAATGATTATATAAATGATTCAAAATCATTTTTATTTTCATTAGAATCAACTGGAAGAATTGAAGGAATGATGAAATTTGATATTAAACAACCACAACATGCATTTGGGGTATGGAACCAAACAAATAATTGTTTGTTTGAATTTGGAGGTAATGATATTATTGTTTGTAAAGAAAATGATAAAACAAAATCATCTTGTAAACAATCTTCATTTGAATATAATGGAATGTCAAATGCACTTTGTGGAAAACAACTTCCAGAATGTTTCACACCAAAACGATTCATAGTAATTGAAATGAAATGATTCAATCTTGATGAATTGAAAATGAAATAAAAAAGAATAAAAACAAATCAATGAAGAATATGAACAGCCATTTCGTTCATCTGCCAATGAATGAAATGGTGAAATAAAAATTGACATAATTCAATGTTGATTTATTTTATTTCATTTAATAAAACTTTCACACCCAATGAGGGTGTTTTTAATAAATATGAAAAGAAATAAGAATGAAATAGAAATAAATCGAATAAATAAACAATTTATTTGTATTATTTCATTGAATTAATTCATTATGAATCAAATGAATAAAATAATAGAAATAAGAAGAAACAAATAAAGAAATGATAAAATACATCAACATATTTATATTATTATTTCTTATTCTTATTTTTATTTCTATTTAAACAATAATAAACAAAACATAATAAGAAAGATAAATAAGAATAACACAACATAAAATAAAGAATAATAATAAAATATACAACAAACAAGAATAAACAAGAAATGACAAATGATAAAAGAAGAAATAAATAAAATAACAACAAGAATAAATAAAATAAAATGAAATGGAAATAAATAGAATAAATTGAGTGATGATTAGAAAAGAGGAAAAGACAAAAAGAAGAAATGAATGATGATTATAAAAGATAAAAATAAAATAATAAATATAAAATCAAAACTAAAATAACATAATAATATAATAACAATATCATTGATTTTATCTTATTTTATTCTTATTTTATTTATCTTCTTTCATTATTTTTATTCTTCTATTTTATTAAATGAAAATGAATGAGAAATGAATAATGAAAATCAGAAACAACACACAAATATTAATACAAAATCAAAAAAAAGAAATATCAAATAATAATTGAATATGATGAAGTAATTTAATAAGAAATATAATAAATAATAATAGAAAGAATGAAATAAGATAATATGAAAGAATAATAAGAAAATAAAATGATATAAATGATATTAATAATAAATGAAATTATACATAATAATATAATAATAATAATGAAATATTCATTCATAAAATAAGAAATAAATAAATGATAATTCAATGAGAATAATTAAAATGATGAAAAATAAAAAGAATAAAAAGACAATAAAACAAATAAAAGAAATAAAATGATTTACTCACGAAACAAGAAAAAAATCTAAATAACAAATGAAGAATAAATTACTTATTTTAATGATATATGATGTAAATAATATTCATTAATTAATGAATAAATGACAATTTTATTAACATTCATCTATCCAATTTTATTATTTTTCTATTTTCTTTATTTCTTATTGTTGGAAATAGAAAAGTGGCATGTCTGAAACACCACACACAAACACTATTACAATTCAAGCATCGACTCTCCCAGTTATTATCTGGTTATGATTTTACCTTTGAATTAGAAATGTATTAGGTAAAACTGCAAAGGGTGTAGCAAGATATTATGATAGAATATTACATGGTGTAATATAAGGAAGTACTAAAGTGTGGGTAAGACTAAAAGAAAATTAAACATAATAATATAGTAGGAATGAAATAGTCTCTTCTCTCATTCATAAAATAAAGAAAAAAGGAAAAAGAAAATGTTTAAAATTAAGACAGAAAATAAACAAAGGATTAAAAAGAAGAATTAAGCAGAAGAAGTTTGAAACCCTTAATAAGAAGAAATAAAACAAAGAAGTGCTTTCCTCATTTTGCAAGAAAAACATAAATGATAAGTTAAACAAAAAGATTACTCTTTTTTAAACAGCACTGGGATTAATCTCCAATAAACTAGGAAGAATATATGAAAAATCTATTAATACTTAATTAACTAATTTTTATTAATTATTATATCATTTATTA
Source organism: Entamoeba histolytica HM-1:IMSS (assembly GCF_000208925.1). Taxonomy (NCBI): domain Eukaryota; phylum Evosea; order Mastigamoebida; family Endamoebidae; genus Entamoeba; species Entamoeba histolytica. The sequence continues at coordinate 4,304 of NW_001914921.1, read as the reverse complement.
TTATTTTTCTTTTTATTTACCATTTATTCTTATTATTCTTTTGTTTTTATATTCTATATCATATATTCTATATCATATATTCATTTATATTTTATTACATATTATATGTTATAATAACATAACACATATTATTGAATATATAATAAACATCATGATGAAATTATACACACAAATAATAACATAAAAAAGAATAAAATATTTTTCATTAATAAAACAATGCAATTATTTTACACAATTGAATTAGTCACACTTTTATTGAATATTTCTAATTTTTTACATTAAAAATACACTTTTTATTTCTTCCTTCTTTTGATTTTTATCATCTCTTTTGATTTATTACTCTTTATCTTCTTTCTTCTTATATTCTTAACTTCATAATTGTATTTTTCTTCTTTCTTCATCTACTTCTTACTTTCTTTTTATTCTTTTATATCTTTCTCTTCTTTTTCTATTATTTGCTTTTTTCGTTGCCGTTACAATCAAATAAATAAAATCAAAATAAAATAGAAATGAAATAGAAAAATGAAATAATCAATAGATAAAATAGGAATGAATAAGATGATAATAATTAAAAATATCATTTGAATAAATCAAATGAATGATAATATAAAATAGTTTAACACAATAATTATACAATCACATATGAAATATAATGAAAATAACAAATAACACTGAATTGTTAACAAATTATATTTAAAGAAAATGATATAATAATAAAATCAACAAATGATAATAATTAATAAGAAATGATAAACAAGTAATAACATCTCAATAATAAATGAAAATGAAATAATTATAAAATAACAAACAAGAAATGGTAAAAGAATAATAAAATAAAGAAGAATAAACAATAAAATATAATTGAAATATAAAACCATAAAAATAACTAGAAATTCAAATAATGATTCTACTCATTACCATTTTTTGTTCAACACACAATGAAAGAAAATAGAATAGAAAATCAATAAAACAATCAAAATAATTACAACATTTTATCATTTCATCAACAAATGAAGAAGATAAATCCAATAATAACAACACAAAAATGATGAGAAAAATCAATAAGACAAAAATCAAAGATGAAAGGAAAAAACAAGAAATGAAGAAGTAGTTATATTTAAAGAACAAAACTAAAATCTAATACATTCAATGATTTTATTTCTCTTGATTATTGTATTTAGTAGTGCAACAGAGATTAATACACTTTTAAAGAGTGAAACAGAAACACAAATAGGGAAAGAATTACATTCTCAACCAGTAGTACCAACAGTACAACACGAAGAGCAAGGAGCATCGGGACCAGCAGGTTCTAAACAAGAACAACCACAATCAATTGCTGCATCAAATGAATCACACAATGATGTATCTCCGAAATCAGTTTCAGGACAGAAGGGTCAGCAGAACAAGCTGTACCTTCATCAGTACCTGGAAGTACCATTTCACCACCTTCAGGTGAACCAGCAAAAACAGTATCATCATCCACAGATTCACCACAATCTCAAGCTGGTTCATTACCCCCAAATAACTTGTCGCATGAAGGAGAAGAATCACCAGCACAAGTATTACCACAGTCTGGTGTACCAACAGGGACAGAACATTCAGAACAGACACAGGCAGGAGCATCTCCAGCAGCACCACAGGAAAAGTCAAAAGAAACAGCACAAGGAGTTGCATCTTCAGGAACAACTAAAGAAGGAACAGAAACAGTACCAGCAACACCTAAAGGAATAGACACACAAACAGCTGGTACTTCAAGTACAGAAACACATCCAGGAACAACAGGAACAGGTGTTGCACCACCTGCACCAACAAAAGAATCACCAACAACAAAACCACCTACAAGCACAGAACCTCAACAACCACCTTCAAAAGACACAGTATCAGGACAATCTTCAACCACGACATCTGGAGCAGAACAAAAACCATCAGCTGGTTCACAAACACCATCCTCTTCAAACCAAGATAAGTCTCAAGACTCATTACCATTACCAACACCTCAAGACACACAACCATCAGGTACAAATCCAAGTACAACCCCTGGACAAACAATACCATCTGATAAACCACCATCAACAGGACAAACACCAGCACAAACAGATGGTCAACAAGGTAAACCAACACCATCAGAAACAACTAATCCAACACCAAATACACCAGTAAAATCAGACGACTCACCAGATTCAAATCCAGTACAACCAAATAACCAACAACCTGAATCACCATCAAATAATCAACAAAACAAACAACAAAATGAAACAGTATCACCACATTTACCAAATACAAGTGAAACAACAAATGGAACAGAAAATAATAATGTGAATAAAACAAATGATGATTTGAATAATCATAATCTTAATGGTGTATCTTGCATCTCTCTTATTCTCTATGTTATCTTTACATTTATTTTCTTCTAATTGATGATATTTAACTTTATTTATTTATTGTTGAAATGAATAATACTTAATCTGGGCAACGAAAAAAAGCAAATAATTGAAAAAGAAGAGAATGAATGATATAAAAGAATAAAAAGAAAGTAAGAAGTAGAATATGATGAAGAAAGAATAAAAGTAGAAAGGAGAGAATATAAAAAGAAAGAAGATAAAGTGTAATAAAACAAAAGAGATGATAAAAGAAGAAAAGAAAGAAAAAAATAAAGGATGCAAATTTTATTGAAACAAATAAAAAAAGTGCAAAATTTAATGATGCAAAATTTAATGATGCAAAATATTTAGCAACATTTTTATTGATGCAAAATATTTAGCAACATTTTTATTGATGCAAAATATTTTGAAATAAAAATAAATCATCATTTGATATTATTAATATATTTGATAATAAATTATATTATATATTAAATACATCATATTTCTTTATTATGTTATCTTTTCTTTTTATTATTTCATATATTAAATTATTATTCATTCATTTATTATTTATATTTCATTTATTAAATAAAATGAAAATGAAATT
>NW_001914921.1:0-1234 GCF_000208925.1 Entamoeba histolytica HM-1:IMSS | reverse complement strand
ATGAAAATGAAATTGTAAAATATCAATTAAATATTCATGAATAATAATTTATTAATATTTAATAATTGAAATAACAAATAATAAAGTAACAATAATGATATATTCAATATATTCTTTATTTGATTTGTTCAATATTAGATTATTCTATTTCATTATCATTTCATTGTCTTCTTTATTTTATTTCATTATTTCATATTCATTTATTATTTGTTTTAAAATCAAATAAACAATAATATTGATATTCATTTATCATATTCATTTAATATAATAAATATACACAACATTTCAGAATAAAGAATGAATAATTAAGAATAAAAATATTGATTTATTCAATATTTTATTCAACATAAAATCAATAAAACATATATTTTGATAATATATATGAAATATTAAAGAAATATACAATACTCAAGAATTAATAAAAAAGAAATAAAAAGAATAAATGAATATAAAATTGATAAATAATAGAAGAAAGAAATAGAAACACAACGAAAAACAAATAATATAAAAAGAATAAAAATATATAAAAGAATAAAAAGTATAAGAAGAAGAATATAAAAATAATAAATCACAAAGATGTAATAAAATATGAAAAGAAGAAATAAAAAGTGTATTTTTATTGTAAAAATTAGAAATATGAAATAAAAAGTGTCTAATTTAATGATGTAAAATGATTAATATTATTTTATTAATGAAAAATATTTTACTCTTTTTTATGTTTATTATTTATATGTATAACTTCATCATGATGTTTATTATATATTCAATCATATGTGTTATGTTATTATAATATATAATAAGTGATAAAATATAAATGAAAATGATATGAATATATGATATAGATAGAATATAGAAAAACAAAAGAATAATAAGAATAAATGATAAATAAATATAGAAATGATAATCAATGATATAATAATAAAATCAAAAGATAAAAGATAAATTTAATATTAATATAAAACAAAACAGAATAAATATAAATTGAAAATAGATATAAATGATAATAATATAAAAATGAATAAGATGAATATTCAAATAAACAAATATATCTAAATATAAAAGAATATAAACATAAAAATAAGAAAATCTAAATAATATAAACATAAAAACATAAAATAAGAAGAATATAATAATATATAGATAATAAGAAGAATACAATGATATAAATAATATAAATATAAAAATAAATATATAAAAATACTATAGATAAATAACATAATAATAAAAGAATAAA
>NW_001914922.1:0-71103 GCF_000208925.1 Entamoeba histolytica HM-1:IMSS | reverse complement strand
GTTTCAAGAAAAATATATCAATAAATGGAGAAATAAGAAATTAAGGAGTGAAAATTTAAAAGGAATTGAAGATAAAATAACAGAAAAAAGAAAACAATTAAAGTATGGAAAACAATTAATAATATAAGGAATGTATATTCAAATAAAGAAAAACAACAAATAATTGAATAAAAAAAAGTAATTTGGATAAATGAACAAAAATATGCAATGTGTAATATCTGTAATAAAATAACAACAATAAATAATATCATTCTCATTTGTATACTCATTAAACAATCACAGATGAATAAACATGGTAAAATAGGATAATATATGTGGAGAGATTTAAAAATTAAATTTAAAATATATAAAGATGAAGAAATAAAGAAAAAAAGAGAAGAAGAAAATACAAAGCAAAGAAGAAAAGAAGAATAGGGAAAGATAAAATACTTATGGTTTGAATCAAGAAATAATAAATAGGAAGGAAATTTAAATAAAAAGAAGCATTAATCATAGATATAACAATAGTAAGAGACAATAATATAAGTAAAACATTTACAGATAAAATATGTATATGAAATTACAAGAAAATATCAAAAATAGAAAGAATAATATAAAGATTAATAATCATTCCATTCGTAATAACAGTATGAGGATTAATAAACAAAAAACAGTTAGAATATTAAGAAATGAATGAATTAAAATTCGATTGAAAATAATGGTAAAAGATATTGTAATATCCAATATGAAAGATATTATGAGACATTGATGTAAATATTCAGGAAAATACAGTGATGTAGAAGAATTAAACTCGGGAGATGGTGAATGTTGTGAAGAAATTCTCAAATGAACAATAGGTTGGAATTATTATTAATTTATTATTTATATCATCACTGTTTTTTCTATTTCCATCATTATATTCTTGATTTTTTAATAATAATTAGCTAATGTACTACTGTACCAGAGAAAGTGAAATAAGAAATAACATATTAGATAGATGTTATAGTAAGAAGGGAATATGGAATAGAATTAAAAAAACATTAATTTATAAAATAAATGAAACAAAATAGAAGAAATAATAAATGAAGGGATTGAAAAGAAGAAAGAAAAAGAAGTAGTAGTAGAAATAAAAAAATTAATGATAAATACATCAAAATATGGAAGTGTCATCAAATTAGTGGATATTTTAGAAGATGGTTCGAGTCAAAAGGAGTAGATAAAACTACTACAATGAAAGCATGGAAGTCCATCAATATTAAAAAGAATGCATTTTTCTAATTAACTAAAATGCAAGATGGAGCAATATTTTGTGGGTATAGAAAGCAAAAATAATGAAAAATGAAAGATTGAAATACTGCACACTATGTAAATACAAGATAGCAACAGTAGAACACATATTACTATCTTGTATTTATCATAATAAATCACAAATGGAAAAATATGACAATATCGGCATTATCATATTGATTAATAAGAAAATACACAGGAAATAAACAATATAAAACCCCCATATGAAACAGTGTTCCAATATAAAGACATTACTATGATATGGAACAAACAAATAATGCCTAAAAATGAATGACAATATCACAAAAGACCAGACATATATGTAATAGATAAAAAGAATAAAACTGGTCTAATATTTGATATGACGATTGTGGCTGATCACAATATTAATTGAGAATATTGGAAGAAAAGAAATAAGTATAAGGAATTAAAGAATATTCTAATGAAAATAGAAAAATTAAAAGATGTCAAAATAATTCCAGTAGTAATTTCAATAAATGGATTAATGAATAAAGAAAGTAATAAATTAATTAAAGAGCTAAAAATTGACATTGACATCGAGAAAGAAATTAAAAGCATTGTCATAAAAAACATGATAGATGTCATGGAATATTGCTTCAATCATAACCAAACATACTCCTTAGAGATAATAAAAAATACTCATTGATGTGATTAGTCTCCCCTGAGCCAGAAACAATAAAAGTTATTTCTATTAATACTTAATTAATTGTTTATTATTTATTAATTTCATTTGATTTCTTTTAAAATTAATATCATCCAATATACCTTTTTCATTTATTATTATTCTTTCATATTATTTTATTTCATTCTTTCTATTATTAATTAGTATATTTCTTATTAAAATACGTCGTCATAGTCGGGATAATAGTTAAGACATTCAAATATTGTTTTATGTTTGTATTAGTGTTTGTGTGTATTTCTGATTTGTTAACTTTAAATAATTTATTACTATTTGTAATTGTCTTGAACTATCTATTAAACCTCTACCATTTTTAGTAGTTACTTTAATTTTTTTAACACATGTTATGGTTATAGTACATGTAAATCACAAAACAATACTAATATAAAAAACAAATAATTCTTCATTACAAATAATAGTTATTTCATTAAAGAAAAAAAAGAAGAACTTAAAAATAAGTATTATTTTATGTTTCAAATAAGTTGGACGTTTATTTGTTTTCTTTTTCCTCTTTTTTGTTTAACAACATACATTTCTCTTGATACTGGATTTACGCAATGTCATTCTGATTTTAATCAATTAAAAAGGATTGGAATCTATCAATTATTAAATCCTCAGATTATATCTAAAATCTTATTACTTATTATTTTGGTTGTTTGTTCTATTCGTATTACTCGAGGTTTGTTTTATTTTTATAACAAATGGGTTTTCTTATACATTAAATCAATAACTTAGCACGTGCTATTGTAATAATATCTATTATTATTGAATTTTTAAATGCTTATATACTTTTTAGTAGTCTTTATACTTTAATTATAATTAGTAAAATATATATGAACGATAAAAAATGTTCATTCAATGAAAGTAAATACAATGGTATCAGTGGGCATTATTTTACTTACATTTACTATTTTCAAGTATTAACCCACTTGGTTGATTCTATTTCATTAGAATTAAAAAATCCATTTTTTATGTTTTTTACAACAGAAGTTTTTCAAATTCAAAGAATTAAATTTTTTGAATTTAACTTCCATCCATTCCAAAAAAGTAAATCATTTCAAAGTGTATTTGGGATGCTACTTTTCTTTGGTTATATATTATTTTCATGGGGAACTCTTTTTGATACATTAATTATTGGATATCATACTCCTCGTCAAGTAATAATTGGAATTGTTTTAGGGATTTTATCTACTTTCTTATATCAGTTATTCATTCTAATACCATTTAAATTTCAAAGCCTATTAAATTCTTTATTTCTTATTATTGTAACAAGTTGTTATTATATATTAACTCATGAAGTTTTAAATGGAATAGAATGTGCAGTAGCTATTACTTCTTTAGTATTTACTGTAGTTATTGAGTATTATAATAATTACCAACATATAAATACTACAACAATGTTAATTTGAACATTAAATCGATTAAAAATTTATTGAGTTATTTTCACAAGATTCCAGCTTCGGTTAAAGTTTTTCTAACTTCTTTTGTTAATTTTTCAAGTTGAAGATAACCTTCTTCCATAACATTTTGAATTTGTGCATTTTCAACTTTCATTTTATTTTTATGAATCATAAGTCCTTCTTTTGAAAGTGCCATAATTCTTTCAATAATTAAAAATAATTCTGCTAATTCATTTTCTTTATATTTATGAATATTTTCTTTTGACAAAAAATATGTTAGATATAATCCAATTCCTCCATTTACATTAGCACTTAAAATACCCATTAATAATCTTTGTAATCCACTTACAGAAGCATTTTTATCTGATTTTAATTTACAGATATCATTATTAAGTCCTTGAATCATCATATCGACATCTGCAATACCAGTTTCTACTGGAGATAATGTTATTTCAGTTTTCTTAATAACAGCTTCTCTTTCCATAACTGATGGGAAATATCTATACGTCGTAATAATTCTTCTTGTTTTTACTACTTCTGCACCTTTTCCTTTAGCAATTTCATTTACAAATGTATTACATTTAACAAAGTCATTACTTACTCTTCCATCAACAAAACATTTAACATTATTTAATATAATTACAGGTTTATCTCCATTTGGATCAATTTGTTCTTTTTCAGCTTCAGCTTCAGACATAACAATAGCACCTGAAGTTTTGTGTAAAGTCTCTAAATATTGTTTAAATTCAACTAACTTTTGTTTACTCATATAAATATATTCATTTTCACAATCTAAAATTATTTCACGAGAATCAGTACTTGACACGCTATCATTATCATTTACTGTCTTTGGTTTTATTGCAGATAAAGCTTTTTGTGAATCAACAATATTAAAAATTTCATTAGTATCATTATCACGACTTTTAAATATTTTACCAAGGAATCTTACTGAATAAAAATAAAATGGTAATGAAATAGTTGTTCTCATTTCATAATACATTTTATGAATCATTTTGTGTTTCTCTGCTAATGCATTGTATTCATGGTTATTTGCAAAATATGGAATTATAAAATTACATAATGCAATTGCAAATTTCCTATGATCAGCTTTCTCAAACATTTCAATAGCATCATCAACTGCTGAAACAAATGAATTAGTGTTATCATCAAGTACAGTTGATGATAATCCAACAGATGAAGTTTTGTAATGTAGAAAATCTTCAGTAATTTCTCTTAAATAACTTTCTTTAAGAATTATACCACTTGGTTCAATAATAGCTTTATAAATAAAATAAATTTCATGAACAGCAGCAACTCCAGCTTCCATATAATTTTCTAATTCTTTTTGTTTCATATAAATTGTGTTATACCATTTTAAATGGAAATAAGGTGATTCCATTGAATTATCTGCAATACTTAAGTATTTTTCCATAACAACATCATTACCATAATTCTTTTCTTCTAACTCATTAAGTTTTTGTAATTCACATAAAATACTATTTGTTTGTCCTTCTAAAATCTTTAATTCAGAAATAAATTGATCACTTGAACTTTCTTCTTTCTTTTCCATTGGAGTTTTCTTTCCAAATCCTTTAAGTAAAGAAGAATATCCTTTCTTTGTCTCTTTTAATTTTTGAAGGATTTTAAAGTCATCATCACTTATAACATCAACAACATTAGAATCTATCTTTTCTAGTTCTATAATTCTTTCACATGCTTTTGATACATCCTCTTGATAATCATCTCCCATTTGAATTAGTTGTATAACTCTTTGTAATAATTTTTTATATTCTGTTTCTCGTTGTTCTCTATCTGTTTCTTTTTGGTATATATCTTGCATTTCTTGAATTTTTCTTGCTAATGAACTCTTCCAATTATCTTTTTCAACATATTGTTTAAATAACTCATCAAACATATATTTCTTTTGTTGTTTATTCTCAGCATCTCCATATTCTGTTTTAACAAATTGAATCATTTTTTCAATACTAGTAAATTGTTTCATTAACTCATTTGCAACAAGTATTCTTTGTGGTAATTCTGAAACACATTCTACTGGAAAATGAATAGTTTCATTTACTTCAATACACCATGCACAAATTTTTATTAATTGTTCTGATGCTGCAAATTCGGCATAAATATCTTCTTTATGAATAATTTCATTTTTATTTAATCCATCTAATATTGTTTGAATCTCAATTAATTCATTTAATAATGAAACAGCTTTTGGAAGAATAGTTTCCCATTGAACAAAAACAGTTTCCCATCCTGGCATTCCATTACATTGAAGATCTTCTTCTTTCATTTGGCGGTGTCTTCTATCAATATTGTCTTGCATTAATCTATATTGTTGAAGTGTATATTCAGCAACTTCAAGTAATGTTCCTTTTGTTTCAGCATCATTTTTAATTTTTTTATATTCTCCAGCAATTTCTAATCTATTTTTTTCTTGTTTTTCAATGAAATTCATTGCTTGTTCATGTGTAGAATTTTTTGTAGATGTTTCTGCTTGTAATCCTTTTAATCGAATTTTATTTAAATCAATAACCATTTGCATTGCAATCATTAAATTTCTTTGAGACAAATCAAATTTACTTCCAAGCTTTTCAATTTGTTTTATTAAATCAATTAATGTAGTTGTTTGTTTTTGTAATGACACTTGCATATTATTTAATGATTCTATATCAACATCTTCTTTTGTAAGTAATGCAGTTGCATCTCTCATACTAACCATCCATTCAGAAGCTAAATCCGATGCTTTACGTTCAAGAATAAATCCTTGGTCTTCTTGTTCAACTAATGGAATAACTTCAGTACATAATTTGTTAATTTGGTTGAGTACTTTACTATTTTCTGTCCATATTTCTTTTAAATACTCTAGTCCTCTTAATACACATCTTCTTTTACCAACTGACTGAATTTCTTTTTGAATAGAATTAACTAGTCTTAACTTCTCTTCATCACTAAACTTAATCCATGTATCTAATTGTGAATCAATCATCTTATTTGATTCAATTACTTGAGTTTGGTCAACAGAAAGTCGTTTCTTTGAAGCAAAATCTTCTTTTGCCCATTTTCCTAATAATTCAATTGCTTTATGAATAAAGCCATCAGAAGCTTCATTATTAACAGAAGAAATTGATTCATTTGAATGAAGATGAAGATCAAATAAACTACTGATAATATGAATTTGAGTAATTCGTGTAGACTTATCATTTCTCTCATAATCCTTTTTTGTAAATAAATAGAGAGTAGCAATAGCTTCTTGTCTTAGTGGAGCAATTTTCTTAGTACATAAACAAATTAATCCATTAACAATATCAAAAGCAAGCCTAGAATTACTCTGGAATAAAAATTCTGTTTTTTCTCGAATAATAAAACGAATATAAGAAAGGAATAATGGATAATATGTATTTGTCATACATGTATTAAACAATGACTTTCCTAATACATAAAAAAGTATAGAAACAACAGGAAGATCATCCCGAGTAAAATACATTTTAAAAATAGTGTCAACAATTTCTAATGCAACCAAATTAACATTGTCAATAATCATTTCATTACCAAGTAATAAATCACACGAACTAGTTAATGAATAGACATAAGGAATAGTTCCTAAGTCTTTACCTTCACATAATTCATCTCTACTTTTTCTAAACATATCTGCAAATTCATTCATAAGAAAAGTTTTATTGTTTTTTAATGAACCAATAACATTAAGTCCATCTTTAGTAACAGTCAATATAGTTTTGAGTAAAGACTGATTTGTTTTTCTAATTAAGTCAGAAAGTGTTTGATGTGATAGATTTTTAAATACCCAGAAGAATAATAAATAAAGTATTTGTAAATAATTTCCTGAAATTTCTGGTGATTGTTCTAACACTACTTCAGAAGAATTTGTTGTACTAACATCATCCACTTGGGCATGAGTAGTAGTTACTGTTTGGGCTCTATGCCATCTACTTACCATTCTTTTATACTCAATACAAACATAATTTACATAACTAAAGTACATTTCAGCAATGCATGATCGTTCTTCTTCAGTCCATCCTCTATAAGTATCCATTTTAATGATTTGCTCAGCTAAAACCATCAATGCATATTTACAAACACTATCATCTCTTGCCATTGAATCAGTTAAATGTTGAACAGTGAATTCAACAAAATAATGTTTATTGAAAATATTTTCAATAAATTTAGCACAAGATGTCATTGGTGAAATGGTAGGAACATTAATTTCATAAAAATATACAAATTGATGTAAATCTCTAATAAAATCAATCTTTAACAATTGAATAATTTTCCAAGATTCATCACTTTCATTACCATATTTACTGTTTTTAGGATTAAATAATGTTGTACTTTTGTTTTCATAAAAACATGAAAGAGTATTAATATAAGATTCTAATGCTTCCATTGTAGTTGTTCTTGAATAAAATCTCAATAAATCCTTTAAAAATTGACCTATAATATAATTCACATAATTTAAATAAGAATATCTTTTAGATTGAACTGATTTTCTAATAAAAATAGCTAATTGTTCAAATAGATTAATTAATTCAGTTTTAAATTGTGTTGATATTTGTGAATATTGAATAGCAATTAATTGAAATCTATTTTCTTTTTCAAAAAGGTCTTCTTTTTGCATCCAAAACAATAATGATTTTATTATAATTTTTAAAAAGAAGTTAAGATGTTTTGCAATACTGACATGAATACCATTTACTGAAAGTGCTGCAACTAATGACCTTGTTAAAGAATCAAATATCATTTCTTTTTGAGGTTGAGTAAAATCTTCTTTAAATTGTTCTGTTACAAAAGACTCTTTTAAAGAATCATCTTCTACAGCATCCATTAAATGAAGCATTGATAATACCAAATTTTTTCCAGATTCGACATTAGATATTTCATTATTAAATAATTGTAACATTAATTTCATTAATAATGGGAATGAATGAATTAATTGATTTTTATATGGTTGATTCTTTTTAAGTTGAGAGAATAATTCTAAAACATTATCAATACTTTTAAAAGAATTGGTGTCAACTGAACGAATTAATTTATATACTGTTTCATCTTGAACCATAAATTGAGTAAGAAAATTAAGACGAACATGTAAAATCATTTTTTTTGTATCAGGTAATTTTTTAGCATTTAAATATGATTCCATTATTGGTCCTTTAAATAATTCAATTTTATAAACATCGTTTTGAATTAAATGTCCATGTTCAAATAATGGAAGAAATCCAAATCGAGTTTCTTTAGTATTTGGATCTTCTTCAAAAACATCATCAACAATAAATAATAAATGATGTGAATCATTAATATTTAAAGGTAATTTTAATTTTGCTTCATCAAAATAAATATTATTTTTTGAATAAGGAGCAGCTGTTGTAAAACTTTTATCAAAAGGTCTTCCTGGAAGAATAGGATAAAATACTTCTAAACTTTTTGATTCAGGAATTGTTTGAGTATCTTGTAAATATATTTTAACAACTGCACTGTTAAATTTTTTCTTTAATGAAAATGAAGATGATGTAACTTTTAATGGATAAATAAATAAGTTGTGAGAAAAATGATTTTCTCTCATTTCTAATGGTTGAAGAATACGTGTTGAATTTTCAGTAACTTCATTTTCTGAAATTCCATGATCATTCCAATCAACTATATTTTCCATTTCTTCAAGACTAATTTGCGTTATTTTCATCTTCCATTCTCCATTAATTTGTTTTGATTTAACAGACGGAGAAAATAATGTTGCTATATCTTCTTCTTTTTCCATTTTTAATTGACAAAATCCTAGTCTTGGTGCAACACTTAACTTCCCGTCATTTGAAAATTTAAAATCTGCAAATCCAACACAAACATATTGTAAATACATATTATCCATTATAAACTTTTTTACTTCTCTTGGTTTTATATTTTTCTTTTCTGTAAAATAAAGTTCTCTTTGAAATAAATCAGCTTCAGCATTTTTATAAATTGTTAAAACCCCTTTTAATTCATGATTACTATATTTATTTACTTCTAATGGAAGAATAAATTTATTAACATCTCTTTGTGTATCTTTAGCTGTAATCCATTGTCCAGAAACTCTAACATCAGAATTATTAATATCAACTCTAAAACTTTCTGTTATTTTTATAAATTTTTTTTCATGTTCATTATAATCATATACAGCAAAATATCCATATAATGGCTCTATAAATCCTTTTGCTGATGTACATACTCCAAATTGAATATCTGTAATTTGGCACAAATAATATGAAACAACATTATATGTTATTGGTTTAATAGGTGTAATATTTAATTTAGTTTGAGTTCTTACCATATCAAATAATGGTTCTCTTAATGTTCTTCTATCTTCAATACAATTATCATTATTTAATAATGAAATTGAGACTTCATTTGCTATAGTTTCATCTCCATCAAAATTAACATAACGAGATTCAAAAGGTTTTGGAGGTTCAAATATTACTTTCTTCATTATGACATTAGTTAAATCAGCAAATAATATATCTATAAACATTTTTACTATAGAGTCATTTTCTATTGATGAAATTCCTTCAATATATTTTAAATGACTTTGTTCTGGTCTTTTTTTTGTTACAAAAGTTATATCTTTAGGACTTAAAATATTAGAAAAATAAGGAATTCGATCTTTATCTTCAAGAAGTTGTGATTCAAATAATACAGAACATTGATTTCTTTCATTACTTTTCTATTCATTTAATAAATTTTGTTTAATAAAATAAAGTCTTTTAAACAAACTTCTTTCAAGCTGTTTTTATTAGTTTCAATATAATCATTAAGTTGTGCAAAATCTGTAAATGGTAATCTAAAGTTATATTGTAATATTTCAGAAAGTATTTTCTTAATATCTTCTTGAGACAAGTACAGTCCTTTTTCTTTTGCAAAATATCTTCTTAATTGTTCTGTATTTAATTCACTTACACATTCAGTATCATAACAATCAAAAATTTTTCTGAGCTGTGCTGTCTTTTTAGCGTCAGCTACTGTTCGACGTTTATATCTAATATCAGACAGACCAGGTGATAAACTCATTATTTTACAATTACTTTTTTTAGTTTAATTTATTTTTTTCTTATTTTTTTTTCTCTTTAAAAAAAATTTTTTATTAACCATTTTACTTTTTTTATTTTTTTAGTTTAAAAGAAATTTAATTAATTGAAGAACGTTCAAGTTCCCTTTCTTTTCTTTCTTTCTTGTCTGTTTTGTCTTTCTCTTTATCTTCTTTCTTTTTCTTGCTAAATAAACTTAGTTTGAATGAATGACCTTTCTTCTTAGTGTCAGAGTCTGTTGGTTCAGCTTTTGCTGGCTTTGGAGTTGCTTTTCTAGTAAGGAAATTGCCTCTTTGCTCTTTCTTTTCGGTTTTAACAATCTCAACACAAAATTGAAGATTTGATGAATTGACATTTTGCATTGTTTCTGATGATAAAAGACAATGAACTTCTGCTCGTGGATTTTGAACATCAACAAATAGATTTAATGATCTAATATATTCACTTCTCTTATAAATTGGATTTGTTGTTGGTGCAAGATAAACTGGTCTTGAATAATTCAAAGCGGCATGTCTTATAAGTCCTGGTAAGGATGCGGGAGAAACAAGTTGTTCTTTAACTAAAACACCACAGGGAGAATTAGTCATAACTCTGAGAACATCAGATTGAGTTGGAAGAATAATAATAGTAAATTTACCCTCAATAGTTTCAATTTCAGTGTCATATGGAGAAGAATTCCAAAATACAACAATGTTATCTGCATCAACAGCCTCTTCTTCATTTAATCCACCAAGGGTATTAATATGGAATACCATTTCAGCTTCTTCATTTGAATAATACATGAATTTTTGATCACCTCCAGCGTATAACCCACTAAATCCCTTGTGTGTTTGAGGGTCAACAATATGTCCTAATCCACGAATAACAGAATTATAAATTGGAGATGGTGCAGATGAGTCAGGACCATATAAAATAGTAACACCAATCAAATTTCTTGTTGGAAGTACATCAAGTTCCAATAGGCTAGTGATCAAATCATCACTTAAACCTAATGGATGAAGTTTTTCTCCAGATAAATCAACCAATCCAAGTGCCCCTATAAGTGTTCTTGAAATAATAGCTTTACAGCAAAGATTAGTATTGTAAAGAGCAGATGCAGGGAGAACATCTTCATTTTGAGCTACATGAGGAACATTATTGGATGCCTTTTCTGCAGTAACTATTTTATCTAATGAAACTGTATTAAATTCTTCAAGCCATGAAACTGGTATTTCACTTTCTTTCATAACTTCATCATTTCCCTTTGTTAACACACCACTAATAACTGTTTTTTTGTTTTCATCATGAGTTAAGTGTACATAACGAGCAGTCTTACCATATTTTGTTCTAATAATAACAATAGCACTTCCTTTTTCCCAAGGAAGTTCAGCAACTGTAATTACAGCTTGGTCTTTGTAAACAAATATTTTCATAAATTCATCAAAGGCTTGAATTTGATGATCATTATATGCATTCATAAGAATTACTTCATTCATCTCTTCGAAATAATCAACAACATCAATTTGTAATGAAGAAAGTAATGACTGAGGGAAAGTATAATTCTCTAATGAAGCTCTTTTTTGTTGATCATTAAACCAAGCACATATCTGACCACATAGTCCAATAACTTTTAACAATGTGTCTTGTTGAATAAATGAATAACAAGCGCCAAAGTAAATTGAATACACTTGTAAGAAATCATCAATAATTGGAGATGATTTATAATATGTTTCAATGAATGAATGAATTATCATCAATAAATCTAATAAAACTTTATGCTCTCCTACTTCTACTAACACAGTTTTTAATACTCTCATCATTTCAGTAAATGACTCATGTAATCTTTTTTCTACTAAAGCACCAACAAATTTATAAATATTTTTTTCAAGGACTGGAATAAATTGCTCTACAATAGTTGACCCATCCCTTGGAACAATATCATTGAAGAATCTAGAAAGTAACACAAACATATCTTTCAAATTAACTGGATTTGTTTCTGTTTGTAAGAAAACTTCACAAATAGCCAAAAACTGTTTTGAAAAATTACTAAAACAAAAAATAGTATCTGTTCCTACTTCATGACAAGCAATTTCTTGTCTTTGTTTTGAGAATGAAAGATGTATTAATCCAAGTAATTCAATGCAACTTGTCCTTGTATCTAAACTTCCAGGATCAACCATATTTGAAATTCTTTCAGCTGCTTTTATAATTGAAGGATAAATAATTTCTTGTGAAGGGAATGATAATAAAAGAAGTTTGTTAAGTATTTTAATACCAGACAAAATGATCTTTCCATTTCTAGATAATATAGCCTCACTCATTACCTCATATAGTATTGACAAATTTTCTGGTCTGAAGGTAGTTCTTGCAGTAGTTACTCCAAATACTGTTCCTATAGTAGTTACAGCAACATTAACTGCAAGTTCATATCTTATATGATCAAGACAAAGAACAACTTGTGCAAGTGGTTCTCCAAATAACTTAATTATGGTATTTCCATCTGGTGCATTTGGATATCTTCCATCTTTATAACACTCAATCATATTTTTTACAAATAATGAAATACCATCAGTAATAACTAATACAACTGCTGCGTCTTGTAACTGTGCAGGAGTACCACATAAATGAATAAATCGAATCCATGTTTTTAAGAAGTATTTTAAAGTATAATGAGCATCTATTTGTACTTTTTCATTTGTAGTTACTAAATTAACATCATTTTGTTTTGACTCTACAGCAGCTAAGAAAGTTTTTTGTAAACGTAATGTTATATCAACCCATGCCAATGCCACTTCTTTTGTTTTAGCCCATACTTTATGACATTCTTGGAAAACACCCCATAATTCTTCATCTGCTTCCCCATAATTAAGCCAAACCTCATAAACTGCATGAATTAATTTTTCAGCAATATAAGAAATAATTACATTTTGTGAATTTACATGTTGTTTACCACAAACATCTTGCATACAACCTAATAAACAACATACTAACTGTCTAGACATATCACTTCCAGGTTTATATCGTGTTCCAATAGCTCTTAAAATAGAAATTGCTCTTAAACATAATTCAGCATATCCATTAAGACTTTCAGCACTTCCACTTCTCTGATACAATAAATTAGTGAGTTGGGCCATAGCAATTCTATCATAATGATCTCTCATTTCTTCAATTGGAGTTGGTACATTTTGTAAATTGATAAACCACTCTTCATATAAAGAGATACAATGTGCAATAGTTTTATGATCATCAACAGGGAGGGTAAATCCACACCCAATAACCTCCATTACCCATTTACAATGGTCATGAGTACATAATTTACTTTGAAATTCTTGTAAATTTGATATAATTTCTAATGAAACACTTTGAACAATAATTCTTTGAATTTCGACTTTAAAAATACGCACAATATCAGTGTTTAAATCAATTTGCATTAAATTTAATTCTCCTAATGTTGGTGAAAACATAGTAGATTTTATAAAATTTTTAAGTTCTTTTTAATAAATTTTATTTTTTGTTAATTAAAATGTTATAAAAACCAATCAATCATCATCTATTCCATTTTTCATTTCTAATAATCGTTTTTCACCTTCATCAATACTTAGTTCACTGTTTCTTGGCTTTATATCATCTTCTAAAAAGCTTGCCGTTAATCCTTCATCACCAAAACGTTTTGTATATTTTTCAACTTCTTCTCTAACACGAGATGCTGCACGTTCTTTATCATTATCAATCGAATCAACAATGTTTTGTTTTTTGTTTTCTCTACATGTTAATGCCTTCTACAAAGCATTTCATTCTAAAAAACAAACACTAAGTCATAACTAAACGCTGATTTTCTATTTAATGTAAATCGTTTGTTACAAATTAATAATGATGTTGTTTCTCCAATTGTTTGTAAACGTGCAGTAGAGCTTGTTCCTTTAAAACAAATTGGAGGTCTCGAAAAGAAATCCATTCTTCTCTTTGGTTTTGTTTGTTCTAAATACTTAAGATCATCTAAAGGATCAAAGTCAATAGGATAGTCTTGAGGAACTCTTATTCTTACATTTCTACATCCATTTGTTTTTGTATTATATGCTCTAAATACTATTTCAATGAAGTCTTGTTGTTGCATGAAAGAAAAGAAATTGTATTGAGTTTTAGCCATTCATTAAACTTAAAAAAATAAAAATCTAAAAAACAAATAAGAAAAATAAAAATAAAAAATAAAATCTTATAATTCATAATGTTGTTGTTCTTTGCAATCGTTGTCCTTTCTAATGGTATTATTACTCCTACAACTACCCCTGTACAACCTAATGTGACTTCTTCTAATAACACTGTTCCTGTTAACAATACCATTAATAATACTACTACTCCTGTTAATACCACAAAACCAATTAATCCAATTCAAATGACTATTAACAAAATAAAGAAAGATGTAGCTTCATCAAATAAAACAGTTAAACCTTCAGAAATTAAGGAACAAACAAAAAAATCACTTGATGATTTAAAAAAGAAGAAGTTTGAAGTAGAAGCAAAAAAAATAGCTGTTGCTAAGGCAGAAAAAATTAATGAAAAGAATAAAAATAAAGAACGAAAGGTTCGTGAATTAAAACAATTACGAGAAAAACAAAAGAAACTTGAAGGATTTAATAAAAGAATTCAAACCGAACAAATGAGGGATTATTTAAAGGAAAAAGAAATTATCAAAAAGAGATATAGAAAACAAATTAAACAATTGTATAGCGATATGACTACTCAAACTGTTGATTATCCTTCTAAATTTGCAAAAGAAATTAAAAAAATTATTGGTTAATTCAAATAACATTTTTTATAATTTATTTGATATTTTTATGTTATATTAGATATTATATTATCACTGAGACTGAGAACTTATTTTATTTAATTAATGAACTCAACAATAAAAAGAATATCTGTTGTTCTTTTAGGTGATCATGGTGTTGGAAAAAGTAGTGTAGCTATTCGATTTGCAACAAATGTATTTATGTCTGAATATTCAATACATCCTAAACAAATACAAGTTTCCAGAGTTTCAGTTGATGGAACTGATTATGACATTGGTGTTATTGATACAAATGCAACAATGACAATTCAAAATGATGATCTAATAATGAAAGGAGATGCATTTGTTGTCATGTATTCTGTCACAAACAAAAATTCTTTTCTTCATTTACCATTATACTTAAATCGTATTTATGAATTACGAAAAGACCATTCTAAAACAATCCCTATTATTATTGTTGGTAATAAATGTGATGAAAAGCGACGTGAAGTCATTTATGAGTCAGGACAATTATTTTCAGATTCAATCTCATGCTTATTTATGGAAACGTCAGCATTAGATTATACAAATATTAATCACTTATTTGACATAATTATTAGGGAATGGGTTTCATTTCATCCAGTAGAGAATAATACTTCATGTGTGGTTGCTTAAAACAATGAGTTTTTGACTAATTTATTAACACTGTATTAACTCTTTTATTTTTATAAAAAAATTAAAAACATTCACAAAAGAAAAATCAATTAATGGCAACAGTCACAATCAAAAGGGCATAATGGTGTATTTCCCCCAAATTTATTTTTGTCAAGTCCAAGTTCTTCAAGGGTGTAAATACGATATCCTTCTTCAGTTCTTCTAATTTTTTTCTTTCCACCCTTTTCTTCTTTTTTTCTAGCTTTTTCTTCTTCTTTTTGTTTTTCTGCAGCAGCCTTTCTTTGCTTTACTTTCAACTCACTAAAAATATCATCAATATCACTTTTAGCTTCTCCTTTCTGTTGACTTTTTAGTGGTGTTGTTTTTTTAGGTTTTGTTTCTTTGAGTGAACCTTTACTGATTTCAGTTTGAAAAGAAACTACTCTAGATGATTTAGTTCTCATTATGAAAATAAGATTTTTTTTCTGAGAATGAAAAAAAGATAAACCCTTTTTCATTCTTAAACAAAAAAGTAAATTTAATGGAATTGTAATGCTTTTGATTGTTTGATATATTGGAATGGGATATACCCAAAAGCATAAACACATACCCCAAATAAGGCGACTGAAGTTACTCCAGAAGTTATTTTTTTAACCAGTGGTTTTTGCATAAAAGAAACAATTATTTTTGAAGGAGTAATGAAGAGGTAAATAGAAAGGTCAATAGTTTGCTGAATTTTTTCTTTAACCCAAAGAGCAGTTTTAACTATAATGACTAATGGGAATTTTTGCCAATTGTTTTGTGTGGTTGTTGTATGAATTGGTTCAATATCAATTATTTCATCGTCATCATCATTTTCTTGAATTTTTACATCATCCCCATTCTCCTCTTTTGGTTGTTCTTCTTGGATAATAACAGGCTTTTCAGAGTCACTCATTAAACTGAATAATTAACAGTGATAGAATCTCTTGAAATTTGATTTTTCTAAAAAGATTCAGTTTTTTGAAGTATAGAAAAACATTTTTTTAAATAACAAAAATAAAAGTAAAATAAATTTAAAAAAAGAACTTAAAAATAATTGTTTTGAGAAATGGCTGAATATATTGATATGGATGTAGATGATGTTTTATCTTTTGAAGCTAGATCAGGTAGTACTAGTATGGGACTCCCATTAATTATCGAATCATTTTTAGCGAGTTGTTCTGCATTAACTGGAATTGTTATATTGCATACTGAAAAAACAAATTCATATTGTAAAGCATATGCACTTCAATCAATCTTCTTATTCGCTGTTTTTTTTATAGTTTCATTACCATTTTTAATTTTATGTCTTGCTGTTGGTCATGCATTCCAAACAGTATATTTACTTCTTCTTTTCAGTTATATTGTAATCAAATTATTCTTTGTTGTAATGGCTGTACTAAGATCAAAGTCTGAATCATTTATCGGTATTCCTGGTCTTGCTACATGGATTTATTCAACTGCTGCTCGTTATTAATAACAAAATATTTTACAATTCTCCATCTTTTTTTTGTTTTATAAAAACAAAAAATAATAATAAATAACATAAAATATTTGCTTGAAAGAAATATAAATAATGTGAAAATAAAAAGGGTTTTAATAGGTTTTTTCTCTTTCTTAAATAGACAATAATTGTTCATGAGAAGAGCTCAATTCACATTGTTTAAAGCACCTCATGAAAAAAGAGATAATGAGTTAGAGGGAAAGTATTGGGATGATTTTACACCTGTTTCTTCTTATACATATCCTTCTCCTAAATGTATTAGATTTTCTCCTTCTCAAAAACAAACATTTGCCGTATGTAGTGGAATGAATGTGTTTGTTCATTCAAGTACAGAAAGTCAACCTAAAGTAATTACTCGACATAAAGATTTTGTTTATACTTGTGAATATAGAAATGATGGAGCCTTAATCAGTACTGGATGTGCAGATGGTAAAGTACGTGTATTTGATTCAACTAATAAAACATTATTAAGGACATTGTCTGGTCATTCTGCTGCAGTAAGAACGGTTTGTTGGGGTAAAGAAATGTTATATTCTAGTGGAGATGATATGGTAGTTAAAGCATGGGACTTTACTACTAAGTCAGTCATTGGTTCATATGCCAATCATACAGATTCTGTTCGTTCTATAGTTCAATGTCCAACAAATCCATTTCTTATTGCGTCTGGATCGTATGATCATACAGTTGTTTTGTATGATACACGTTCAAAAAATTCAATTAATGTATTTAAACATAAAAATCCAGTCGAAGATATTGTATTTCATCCAGTCGGTACTTTAATTGCTGTTGCTAATGGACAAATGATAACAGTATGGGATTCTACTACAGGTTCACAAATTTCAGATTATAGTTATCATACAAACCTTGTAACTAATATTCTTTTTGATACCGATGGGAATAGATTATTCTCTTCATCATTAGACTGTTCAATTAATGTTTATGAAACAACAAATTATAGTAAATTACATAATATTGTCTATCCATCACCAATTCTTTCATTTGATATGAATAAAGACTCTACTGCTTTTTCTGTAGGATTAACAAATGGAGAAGTTATTTTATTTGCAAAACAACAACCACAACAAACAGAGAACCATGCCGCATCATCAGCAAAATATTTCTTCCAAGGTAAAACCCAAACATCAGAAGAAAAAAAAGAACCAGCAATTAATAAAACTCAAAGCGACATTTCTGTAAATATCAGAAAATTTGATTATGATGATGCTCTTGATAAAGCATTAGCAACAAAAGATGAAACAATTATTATTTCTGTTATAAGAGAAATTTTATATAGAAATGGGTTGAAAATTGCATTATCCCGTCGTGATGAAAATACATTAGAACCTTTAATGACATTCTTAATAAATACCCTTCCAAGTCCATTACATACTAAAATTCTTGTTGAGGTTATGTCTCAATTATTAGACTTATATGCTCAAGACCTTGGTAAAAGCGTTGTTTTTGATGAAATGTTCTTTAAAATGCAAAAAAGACTCGAAAAAGAAATTCAACTAAATAAAAATATGCAACAACTTCTTGGTCAAATTGACTTAATTATTGGAGCTGCAGATTGTGCTAGAAGTAAAAGTGATTGAGTTAGATTTTTGTCATTGTTTATTCTTTTTTATCTTTAACTTTCTCACTTTTCATACTTTCTAATCTTCTTGAAAACTTGATTTAAGAGATTATAAAAAATTTAAAAAAACATAAATAAAGTAAGATTTTTTCAAAGACAAAAAAATAATAAAGTTATACATATCAAAAAAAAAACAAGAAAAGAAATAAAAAAAAAAGAAAAAAGGAAGGAAAGGAATTTGAGATAGATGAATATTTTCATTAATAAGAAGAAAGACAATAAAATAAGATATTCATTGATAAAGAGTAAAAAGTGAAGTGTTTGAATATTGAAACAGATAAAATAGAAAGAAATTAAAGTTAAGAAAAAGGGTAATAATAAGATGGATTAAGTTGTATTAATGTTAATCAACTATAATAGTATTTTGTTTTGTATGAACAGATGGATTAGTTATGCTTGGGTTAGTTTCTTTTAATTTAATATAAGCCTTTTGTAATATTTGTTGTTCGTACTGTGTAAAATCATTTAATGGGGTTGAAGAATGAAGATATGTGTTTTTTAAAATTTCGATATTAGATTCCTTCATTTCATCATTAAACACATTCCCATGTTCATTTTTCATTTCAATTTTGGTTATTGTGATATCGTTCTTAAATAAAACAAAGCACATTTGGTCTTTAAGAGAAACACCAACAACATCACCAAGTGTCATGCATTTCTGTCTGATAAACTCTTTGTTAAAATATCCTTTTGGTACTTTATTACTCCAAAAAATTCTGATACTTCGTTTAATAGATGATGGAGCTTTGTTTTGTCGATGAAAATACCATTTTTTGATTAATTTTGCAACTCTGTCTCCTTCAATTCGTTTATTATGTTCTTTAAACAAATCTTTTATTTTTTCTGATTCTTGATATTGTTTCTCTTGTTGGAGAAGTTCATCAATCATCTTTTTTCTGTCTGCTTCCATCTCTTCTATTGCTTTTCTTGTAGCTAATTGACTTGTAATCATTTTATCATATACTTTTCTTGTTTCAGTGTCAAGTAATGTGTCTTTAATCAATTGAAGTTTATGGAACTTGTCAAAATCACTTGGTTGAGGGTTTTTAATTTTGTCTGGATGTGTGTGAAGTACTTTAGCTTTGTATGCTTTTCTAATTTCTTGGTCATTGGCGTCTTTAGAAATACCAAGAAACTCATAATAATTCAATGAGTCATCCATAATTCACAGTAATGTGAATATTTTAAGATTCAAATAATCATATTTTTATTAAATAAAGACGAAAGATAATAATCAATACTACTAAGCTTAAAATTAAACATTCTGTTATCAAATAGATATAGTCTAAAGGAATTGATTATATTTTGTTTTAAATAAGAAAATGAATAAAAGAAATGTGATAAAATTCAATTTCAGTTAGAAAAGAAATAATGAAAAAGAAGAAGTGATATAATAATGTAAATAATTCAATAAAAACAAGCAAAGAAATTAATTAAATATCATGGAAACCATTAATACGAGATGGATTAATTTGATTTGGAATAAATACAGGAGCAAGATATGGTTGTTCAAGATCATCATCATACATTGGAATGATTGGGTCATAATCTCTATTTGTTCCTTGATATTTCTTAATTTCTAAAGAATCTCCACATCTATCTCGACTCCAAAATTTAGTAGTTTGATCATGAGCACAAGATGCTAATAAATGACCAACAGGATGCCATTGTAAATCCCAAATAGCCCCATCATGAGCAACAGGAATTTCACCAATAGGTTTAGAATGTTCAGTGTCCCAAAAATAAATAACACCATTTGCACCTCCAGAAACAAAGAAATCTTCTTGAATTGGATGCCAATTGACAATTGTAACATCTTTCATATGCTTTTCAAAAATCATTAATGGTTTATTAAACATACGAATATCATGTAAAATTATTTTAAAATCTTTAGAACATGTTAAAAACCATTTTCCATTCTTATTCCATCTAACTTTGTTAATTTCAGTCTTGTGAGGAGAAAACATACCTACTTTTTCTTTTAGTCTTGGATCCCATATTCTTACTTTTCCTTTAGAACTACTAAGTAAAAGAGATTCTGTAGGATGCCAATCAACAGAATAAACTGCATTTTCACTTTCATCAAATCTAATTTCACAAACTTGTTTATTAAAATCCCAAATTCCAATTGTTTTATCATCACTACAACTTGCAAATCTAAGGTCATTAGGTGAAAAACTTACTTCTCTAATAAGTTCACTATGTGCTGTCTTAAGAGTAACAACAGGTGCAAGTGATGGATTCCAATAAATAATACTACTACTTCCATTACTTCCTTGTTCTCCACTTACCATATGTCCTCCACTGTGACTCCATGTCATACATCTTACAGCTGTGTCATGTGCTCCACTTAAACATGCAAAATTAAATTGAAGACCATTCCAAAATGTAAATTCTCCTTTTTCATTACCAGTAACAATTCTTCTTCCATCAGGAGTCCATCTCATACAATAAACAGGTGTTTTATTTTTATTAATTGACGTATGTACAAATTTTGTAGTTATGTTAATTCCTGGATTTGAAGTACATAATATTGGTGGTTGAAGATATCGGGTATATGAATAATGTTGATGACAATAAGGAACTCTACTTGTTTGACAATACATAGAATATGTTGAGTCCATTTCCGAATGGCAACAATTGAAGTCAATACATCTTCTTTCTCCTTGGTGTTGTGGTGGTTGATCAATAACACCTTTTTCCCCATGAAGCCATCTATCAAATAATGTTTCATCATATTTCTTCATAAGGTCACTTTGTTTTTCAAAATAATCTTGATACTTTTTAAATTGATTGCATTGCTCCTCTTCTGCCATTAAATTAACTTATTTTCTTAGTTTCTATATAAGATTTTTTTTTAAAAAAAAAGAGAAAGAAGAGAAAACTAAAAAGAACGAAGAAACACAAGAAGAAAAGAATGCAAAATACCCCAAATGAAGAAGCATGGGAAAGTAAATTTAGTGCATTACCATTTTTTAGTGATGAAGAACAAATAAAACAAGGAAGAGAATTATATAAAAGATATTTAGGGGAATATCCAACGGCAGTGAATAGATGGTGTGAGTATATTGATTTAGAAATGAAATATGGACATAATGATAGTGAAGTAGAAGAGATATTCCGAAAGTGTTTAGTTCAAGTACCAGATGTAGAGATAGCAAAGAGATATATCAAATATATTAATACATGTTATGATGATACAGAAAGAGAAGATATTGATGATATTGAATTAGCACGATTCAAGAAGATTCAAGAAGGAGCATATTCGTATGCAATCAAAATAGTTGGACTTGATTTAAATGCATCAACAATATATCGAGAATTTATGGAATTTTTATCAAAAAGTCGAAGTAATGAAGTTACAAAGAAAATACTAATGCATAATTTAACAAGAATCCCAATGAATGAACGACAAGAAATGTTTTTAGAATATGAAGAAAAACTTGATGAAGAAGAAAAGAAAATTGAACATCAAGTTTTTGAAGCAACAAAGTCAAGTCAAATGAGATTAACGTCATATTATAATAGAATTGAACAACAAAAGAAAAGTGATCATATTAATTATTGTACAAAATCAAAAAGTATAAGAAGTAAAAGTTTACTTCTAACATATATTGAAACAATAAATTATGAAAGTATGATAGAAGGACAACCACGATATGATGATGGAAAATATACAACAAATGGTACAGATAAACAATATGAAAATTGTCCACATTCTATTCAAATGAAAGCAAGACAAGAAAGAATTTATTATGCAATGAATAAAATGTTATTAACATTCTATAGATATCCTCAAGCATGGATAATATGTGCACAATATTTTCAAAGAAGAGGAAATATTGAATTAGCAATCAATTTTCTTGAAAGAGGAAGAGCTGCTGTTAATTGTCCATTATTAAAATTATATCAATCATTTTGTTTCATGATTCAAGGAAATACTGAAAAAGCACTTTCATTATTAGACAATAACTCAGAATTAGAACAAGTATTTAAATTAAAAATTGCTGCTCGAGCTTATAGAATTAATGAATTTAGAAAACTCTTTACTACTATTCAAACAAATTTAAAACCTTATGCCTTTATTGCTGCAACTGAAATTGAATATTTTATCTTTGGAAGAAAAACTGCATCATTAAAACTCTTTCAAGAAGCTTTAAAACGTTATCCTAATAATCTTCCTATCATTAAATCTTATTATCGTTTCCTTAATTTAATCACACCTTCCCGTTTTATACCAAATGCTTTAAAAACTTATGGGGATTATGACGTTGACCAATATATGAAAAACGCTATTCTTCTTAAATTTAAGCATCTTCCTAAACCAAAAGATACAACCCAATTTCTTATGTCTGAAGATTTAATGCATTCAATTGGTGAAAAGTTTGATGATCATCAAATCTCTGGTGATTCATCACTTTCTCAATTCAAATGGAAACCAATCGAACGTGAAGTGAATAAAGACATTATTAGAGAATTTATTTACATCCTTCCCCCTCCTAACATTTATCGTGGTAGAAAAATAGATGTTGTTCAATTAATGGATATTCTCAATAATCTTGTCAATTAATTTTACTTAATTTACTTTTTTTTTTGTTATTCAAAAACCTCAATCAAAAAAATGTGTTTTTAATTTTTTTATGCGAGGGTTTTGGAAAGAATTAGTTTAAAATAGTAAAAAGAAAGAATTAGTAGAAAAATGTATCTAAAATTAAAATAAATAAATTTAAAAGGATGTTTCATAATTGTTTCTAAAATCAGAAAAATAAAAAAAGGAACTTTAAGAACAAATTAATGTCTGACGCACAACATTCACCATCTAAAGATATTCCTAAAGAACCAGCAAAAGACCCAGTGAAAGATGAACCAACTAAAACAACAGAAAAACCTGTTAATAATGAACAGATTAATTTAAAAGTAGTGACTCAAGACTCAACTGAAGTCTTCTTCAAAATTAAGAAAAACACTCCATTAAAGAAGTTAATGGAAGCATTTTGTAATAAACAAGGATTAAACATGTCAAGTGTTAGATTTCTTTCTGATGGTGTAAGAATTACACCAGATAAAACTGCTTCAGATCTTGGTTTACAAGATGGAGATGTCATTGATGCTATGATGAATCAAGTTGGTGGGTTTTAAAATATTAAAATTGAATAAATTTGAATGAAGGTGATATTTGTTATTGTTTCATTCGTATAAAATAAAAAAGTGTAAAGAATAAAAGTATGAATTATTTTATTATTTGTTCCAGTAGTGGTAAAGTTGTTGAGGTATTAAAAATCACCATCTAAACAATGAGTTATAAATTCTAGATAAGTTAATTTTCTTAAAAAATAAAAAAACAAACCATCTCTAACTTCTGAATCAAGAAGTGAGTATTTCTCTTTTCCTTTACCTTGATGTTTATGTTTACGTTGTTTTTTTTCATAAGCTTTTTCTTCAGTATCAACCATAACAGTTGATGGAATAATTCCTTTTTCTGCTGCTTCTTCATCTTCAGCAGCAGCTTTTTTATACTCTTCATTTAATGTGTTAACTCGAGGTTTGTTTGTTGGATTAGAGTCACCAATCATTTGATCCCTATTTATTGTTACAACAGAGTCTTTGTAAACTAACGTGACATCTTGGTGGTGGTCAACAGTTGGATCAATAAAAGTAGGAACTTCAGTTGATCCATTTTCTTGTGCCATAAACAATAATTCAGCACAAGCATTTTTATCATAATTACAATCAATCAAAGCAGTTTTAATAATATCAGGGTCAACAAAAGGGAATAATTGTTGGAGTTCTTCTACAAGAGGTTGAAGAGACATGTAACCAATAAAATAAAAATATTTTTAAGTTCAAAAGAACGACAAAACAATATGAAAATAAAAAAGATATTAAAACAAAATGTATAAATTCTCATCAAAAAGAACTAAATAAGATAATTATAAAATAACTCAATTGATAGTTTATCTTAATTGCTTCCTGTATTGTCTTCCCTGTCTGGAATACATCGACTAAACGTTATTCCACACCCTGCCCAAAGTAGAACTAATAAGAAAATTAATAAAATTGCACCTGCAATGAGGTATAATTTAATATTTTTCCACCACATAGCACGTTTTAATCGAGTTGCTGATGATTTAAATCCATCTGCAGATTCAACAAGATGACTTGTTTCATCTTCTAAATCACTTAAAACATCACCACGTTTTAACATTTTATCTATATCATTATTAAGAATAGCTTGAGTTTCATCTTGTTCTCTTTTAATTTTAGTAAGTTGATGATTATCGAAGTCATTGTGTTTATCCATTAAGTTTTTAATTGTTTGATTGAAAGAGGACATTTCCATTGTTCCGGCAATAGAAATACTGTATTGGTCAAATTGACTAATAAAAGCTTTTTTTATTGCCTCTAAGAAAACAAATGATTCTCTCATTGGGAATGTATCATCACAAACACATAATGCAAATATTTCTTTGTCTACAACTAATTGAAGTTGAAAACGATCATATTTTGATGATGATTTTGGAGATGAATTAGGACCTACTTGATTTACAACAGCATCAATAGCAGCATTAAGGGTACCAAGAGAAATGTCACTAAACATAGAGAGTATTGTTTTTCTATATCCAATACATCCGTAATAAATTTTACCTGACATTTTCTTTTTTCTAAGATATTAGTTCTAAGATTTTTCTATTGAACTTTCTTTTTCTTTCGTATTTATTTTTTAGATGATGATTACTTTTTTATTTTATTTTAACATTTTTTTTTAATAATAACACAAAATAACATAAAATTTGTTTTATATTACATAGAGAAATTCCACATATCTATTCCTCCATCCCTAAAGCCTGCTATTGTTATATTTCCTACTGCTTTAATTGTTGAAACTCCATTTTTATCATCTACAACCAAATTTTGTTCATTAGCCCAATGTGTGCCACTACGAATTGTAACTGTTTTGTCAGTTCCAATATATAGTTTATCGTTAGAATAATTTAAACAACTTACTTTAGAGTCTATGTTTAATACTTCAACTGGGTCAGTTACTTTACGTTCATCCCAAATATGAACAATAGACTCTCCTCCAGTAGCAAAAGTATGATCGTCGAGTATTTCTAATGCATTAAATGTTCTAACATTTCTAATCTTTTCTATAGTTGGGATTGGTAAATTAGGATCCCAAATATGAATTGACCTGTCTGATGAAGTTGAAATAAATTTTGGACCTAATGGCTTAACTGAACACACTTTCCTAAGATGTTCACTGTAAGTAAATAGAATTGCCTGATGAAGGTGGTGATAATTAATTAATTGAACTTTGTCTCCCCATGCTACAAACGCTGTTCCAGTTAATGGAAGAAAACCTTCTATTTTACCACCAACAATATCGAATGTTAACATTCTGTCAGGTTCAGCAATTGGTATATATTTCACAGTTCCACATTTATATGCAACGGCTAATGTTTCATCAATAAATGAAGAAGACACAACACTGCTATTTGGTCCACTGAATACTTGAGACGTTTTAGTTGATGGATTAGGTAAAGTCCATAATCGTACTTTTCGATCACTTGCTCCACTCACAAAATATCTAAAATTTGAAGAAATATCTAATGATCGAACATAATTTGTATGTCCATCTATCCGTTGTGGTTGAGGTAATGGAGCATATTGTTCTTCTTTTTCCATTTGAATTGATGGTGTAGTTGGAAGAAAGGCACTATAAGGTGATGTCACTAATGAAGAAAGAATCATGTGAAGTCGTTTAGAAGTTAATGATAATGATTTTTTATCTTTGTTTGGTAAGAATTGAATTATTTTTTTAAATAATTGAGGTTCTATTGTAGAGAGAGTTAATGTTGGTAAAGATGAATATGAAATTGAATTAGAAATATTTTCTTGAGATGAAATAATAGATTCGATAAAAGAATTTACAGAAGGAATTTCTCCGTTTTGAGTTTGAAAAACAATATTATATCGAATTGAATTAGGAACAACAACAATGCAAGAATTACAAATTATATCACTACTCATTTGTATAACAGCAATAATGGGAGTTAATGTGATAGTACATTTAATTATCTCTTTCCAAAATGGAGAATGAACTAATAACGTATTACCTACACTTTTTGTTACTGAAGCATCATGAAAAATGAGTGGAATGACTGCTTCAAGTTTAGTTGGTAATATCGTTTGTTTGTTGACAACTCCTTCACAAATATAAATTTTACCTTCTCCATGGAATTTTAAATAATTTTTTTGATTAAATTTGTTTTCAATAAATTCTGATGAAGTTCTGAATGATGAATCATTTTGAAATATATTTTCATCTGTTTGTGTTTCTGAATCATCGTTATGATATTTTATTGTCGTATTATGTTCTTTTTGACTTTCTGTATTAAAAGATGATATATCCCTTGGCAAATGAATGTTTTTAGTTAAAAGAGGTTGTGGATGTACCATTTCAGTAATTGGTTGAAGTCGTGGGTTTGGAATTATTTTTATTTGACTAACAAGGGTATTTGGAGAACTTATTGTTTCATCTCCACGAAATGGACCAGTATCACGCTTTCTTACAACAGAAATTTCTGGACGAGTTGTGTGATTAGGTTGGGAATGAGGTTGACAATTGGATCTATCTGGAGATTCATGTCGTTCACTAAACTCTTTAAACTGTTTAATGTAGCTGAACTTCTCCATAAAGAAAGTTTATTTAAATTTAGTAGTTCTTCTTTTTATTTTTTTTTTGATTTAACTTTTCTTTATAAGAGACGGTCATAACCAATACTAAACAACACCACTAACAATGAATTTAACTGGTCTATAAATGATTCAGACTATTAATTGTACTAAAATGAAGAAAGAAAATAAGTCTGTTTCACTTTTTTATTTTACTATAAATGGGTCAATTTCTTATAATTTCTTTGCTATTTTAATCCAATAAAAAAAATAAATTCTCAGTAGTGAAAGAATAATACAATATAGACAAGTGACTATATAAGTCATAAAAGAGTTTTATCTTGTTAGCTTTGAGAAAACTCATGTTGTTTTGTTTTGTTATAGGTGATAATCACTAAAAATAGTATGTATTTATAATTACATATTTTGTACCTTTTCTATGATTTTTTATAATTTCTTTTTATACTTCTGATTGTTTTACTATTAATTATAATATAATTTATGTAAAATATAGTTTTAATTAAAAATAGGATTATTGAGATAGAAATAAAAACAATTTTTTGTTATTAATAATTATGTTATTAATAATTTTAAAAACAAAAATATTAAACAATATTATTTTTTGAGATCTAAAAAAAATAACTTCCATTGATATATTTAAATGTACAATCCTATTAAATCTCATATCACAACTAAATGGATAGACTCTGTTAATATTAATTCTGTTTTAGAAGAATATCCAAGACCACAACTAAGAAGAAAAGAATGGATAAATTTGAATGGGATTTGGAAATATCAAATAACTGATATTATTGATGGTAATAAAGAATCTGTTGAATTTCCTAAAGAGTTTAATGAAAATATTCTTGTACCATTTGGACTAGAGTCTAGTTTGTCTGGAGTAGCAAAACATATTACAGACAAACAATTATTATGGTATAAAAAACAAGTTCATTTGGAATGGAAAGGAAAAAAGTTAATTCACTTTGGTGCTGTTGATTATGAAGCTACTGTATATGTAAATGGAAAAGAAGTTTGCAAACACATTGGAGGATATTCTCCATTTGAAGTGGAAATAAACGAAACTGACTTTGAACTTATTGTAAAAGTATGGGACCCTACAG
The DNA here is from genome assembly GCF_000208925.1 of Entamoeba histolytica HM-1:IMSS. Taxonomy (NCBI): domain Eukaryota; phylum Evosea; order Mastigamoebida; family Endamoebidae; genus Entamoeba; species Entamoeba histolytica. The sequence goes on along the minus strand of NW_001914922.1, from coordinate 42,299 downwards.
ATAATTATGACCAACCACGAGGAAAACAAGTAAATCACGCCAATGGAATATGGTATACTCCAATTACTGGTATTTGGCAAACTGTTTGGGTTGAACCAGTTCATGACCACTATATTGATTATATTCAATGTATTCCAAATATTGACTGTCAGTCAATGAAAGTTCTTGTTGATTTTAAAGGTTGTGAAAGTGATTCATTTACTATTGATATTATTAAAAATAATAATGTCATTGTTTCTCAACACTTAAAAGGAAAAGAAAATATTATTTCACTTCCTTCAGATATGAAATATTGGACTCCTGATACACCAGAGTTATATGATGTAAAAGTGTCACTAGACAGTGGGGATAGCATCTTTACATATTTTGGTTACAGAAAGTTTTCAAAAGGAAATTATAAAGGATTTCCTTGTTTTGAATTAAATAATAAACCTATATTTGTCTTTGGCTATCTTGATCAAGGATATTGGCCAGATGGACTTTATACTGCACCAACAGATGAAGCCTTGAAATCAGACATATTATTTGCAAAGAGTACTGGTATTAATCTTTTAAGAAAACATGCTAAAACAGAATGCGCTCGTTGGTACTATCATTGTGACACTATAGGAATTATTGTTTGGCAAGATATGCCATCTCGTGTTGCTGATACTTCAAATTGGAATGAGGATGAATTTAATGAGCAAGAAAAAGAGATTCCAATAGAGTCTAAAAGAAGATTTATTAATGAATGGAATGAGATTAGAAAATGGGTTGGACTTTCTCCATGTGTTGGTTGTTGGATTCCATTCAATGAAAGTTGGGGACAATTTAACACTAAAGAGATATGTGAACTAAGTAAAGATGAACAACGTTTGGTGAATGATGCTAGTGGAGGAAATCATTTTAAGAATGTAGGAGATATATGTGACTGTCACAGTTATCCTAAACCAAGAATGAGAGTATTAGATGATAGAATTAGAGTTGTTGGAGAATATGGAGGTATTGGTAAAAGTATTCCACAACATACATGGATAGAATCTAATTGGGGATATATCCAAAGTGATAAAATAGAAGATACATATGAAGAATATATTAAGATGCTTGTTCAGATTGAAGGACTTGCAGGAGCTATTTACACTCAATTAACAGATGTTGAAACAGAAGTAAATGGACTTCTTACTTATGACCGTGCTGTAGTTAAAATTGGTGTTGAACGAATCAAACAAATTCATCAATGGTTGTATAACCAAATGAAATAAATTAATTAAATTTATTAATGATAAAGACTTATTTAAGCAATATTTAATTTTGAAAAGAATCAATTAATTAAAAGAACAAATTTGATCTTCACAACCAAGAGATAAACATCCATCTTTGAAAAATGTTTTCAATGGCTCAGTGGCACATGAAGCACTTTCAATATCATCTTTTTCAATTTTTAAACACTCACATGGTGAATTTGTTTTCATACATTGATTAGCCTTTTCAACAGCATCTTTAAAAAGTTTATTATCACAGAATTTACTCATTGCAACTATTAATCATTATTATTCTCTTTATAAAATGTAAAATTAAATAATATTCCAAACCAATGATACATAAAAAGAAGATGACAAATTTCATTGTTCACTGAATTTTATTTTTATAGTTCATTTGAGATTTCTCTATTTCTTTCTTTTTCTAATTGTTTCATAATTTTTTTGTTAATAATTATATTTATAATATTAATTATATGTTATATATAACATTTAAAAAAAAAAATTAATTACTTAAAAAATAATTTATGTTTTAATATTTTTAATTTATTTTTTTAATAATTTTATAACTCATTGAAGTTATAATTACTTTTGATGTCTAACGTACTAATATTCAACGTAGGAAGTTCTTCATTAACTTACAAAGTATTTTGTTCTGATAACATTGTATGTAGTGGTAAATCCAATAGGGTAAATGTTACAGGAACAGAAAAACCATTTATTGAACATCATTTAAATGGACAAATAATTAAAATTGAAACTCCAATACTAAATCATCCACAAGCAGCTAAACTTATTATTCAATTTTTAAAAGAAAATCATATTTCAATTGCTTTTGTAGGTCATAGATTTGTACATGGAGGATCATATTTTAAAAAGTCAGCGGTTATTGATGAGGTTGTATTAAAAGAACTTAAAGAATGTTTACCTTTAGCTCCAATTCATAACCCATCAAGTTTTGGTGTTATTGAGATATCTATGAAAGAACTTCCAACAACTAGACAATATGTTGCAATTGATACTGCATTCCATTCAACCATCTCACAAGCAGAAAGAACATACGCTATTCCACAACCTTACCAAAGTCAATACCTTAAATTTGGTTTTCATGGATTAAGTTATGAATATGTTATTAATTCATTAAAAAATGTTATTGATGTTAGCCATTCTAAAATTATTGCTTGTCATCTTGGAACAGGTGGTTCTAGTTGTTGTGGCATTGTTAATGGAAAATCATTTGATACATCAATGGGAAATTCTACTCTTGCAGGTCTTGTTATGTCAACTAGATGTGGTGATATTGATCCAACTATACCAATTGATATGATTCAACAAGTTGGAATAGAGAAAGTTGTTGATATTTTAAATAAGAAAAGTGGATTACTTGGTGTTAGTGAATTATCTAGTGATATGAGAGATATTTTACATGAAATAGAAACTAGAGGTCCAAAAGCTAAAACATGTCAATTAGCGTTTGATGTTTATATCAAACAATTAGCTAAAACTATTGGAGGGTTAATGGTAGAAATTGGAGGATTAGATCTTTTAGTATTTACTGATCAAATGGGATTAGAAGTTTGGCAAGTACGTAAAGCTATTTGTGATAAAATGAAATTCCTTGGAATAGAACTTGATGACTCTTTAAATGAAAAGTCAATGGGGAAAAAAATAGAATTTCTTACAATGCCTTCAAGTAAAGTTCAAGTTTGTGTGGCACCAAATGATGAAGAATTAGTTATTTTACAAAAAGGAAAAGAATTATTTCAGTTTTAATTAAATCAAAGAGAAGAACTATTAAAATTTTAGGATATTATTTTAGATTTTTATTTTTATTCTATTGAAATTATATTGAAGTTTTAAAAAAATTACAATAATTTAATTGAAGAATGAGTGTATTTTCTTTTGGCATTTTTTTTTTTTGATTCTACTTTAGTTCTTTTGTCAAATATAAATGTAAATGATCTTAATTTTTATCACACAGTCCATGATTCGTTTCATTACAGGAGACTCTGTTGACAACGTTACTAACCCAATTGTTCAAACATATCCTATGAAGGTCAAATCAATTCCTTTTACTTTATTTACTATATTTTCTAATAAATATACGTTATATAGATTTTTATGGTTTAATGTACGTGAATATATCTTTACATTTTCTTTACTTATTTTTATTGTTCTTTCAATGATTTATGGTATTAAGGATATGCCTTCATGGTTTGATAATATTAAAAGTGAAACAGGTTCTATTTTTTTTAAAATAGGAAGTGTTTTTAGAAGACCACTCCCGATATTATTTTGTCTCCTTTTACTTCCGTTACCAAAGAATAACATCAGTCTGATTAGTATTTTTGGAACAACTTTTCAAGATATATTAATGCTTCATAAAATTAGTGGATGGTTATTTGGTATATTTGCTATTATTCATTCATGTTGTGATATTATTGGATGTGTATTAGGTGGACTAAAACTAAGTTCAGCTTCCTACAAAAATGGAATTCTTTGTTTTGGTTTTATTGTTATTTTAGTATTGACTGTATTCATAAGAAGAAAATTTTATAATATATTTCATAAAATTCATATTATTTGCTTTTGTTGTATTATTCCAACTTATATCTATCATATTAAGGCTTTTACTCATGACTATTATTATTATTTATTTATCCCACTTTCATTATATCTCTTTGATATTCTATTACGTTTTCTACATTTCGTTTTTCCAGCTAAAATTATATCAAAGGAAGTTACTAAAACTGGATATGTTATCCTTCGATTCAAAAAGAATATTTTTTATAACTCGACCCAATTTATGGACGTTCTTATTCCTACAATTTCCCCATGGTCATTCCATCCTTTTTCTATTGTTTGTTCAAATTTTACCCAAATTATGGAAAGAAAACTTTCTGAACATCAAAAAGACTCCATCAATAATCCTTTATTATCTCAAGAAAATGTTCCAATTACAATCTCATCACCTAATTCAGAATCTCATGTAACTCAAGAAGAACCATTAATAAAAAGAACAAATAAACGGTCTCATTGTTCAGAAATTTGTATTGTTGTTGCTCCATTTGGTGGGTGGACAAATAAACTAAAAGAGGCTAATGAAGAAACATTAAAAAAGATTCCTATGTTTGTTTTAAATCCTGTTGGAAGACCTATATGTGCCCTTGGTAATGCACGTAAAATAGTATTAATAGGTACTGGAATTGGATTTGCTCCAATGCTTGGACATTTACAAGCTCTTTGTATTGATGGAGTTCATGAAGTTGATGTTATTTGTGTAACACGATCAAATGACCTTGTTATTGCATTCCAAGAAGATCTTATTGTTGCTAAGACTAGAATAATTGGAACTATAGAAAATTATTGTACAAGAGAAATAGAAGAATGTCCACGTCTAACTGATGTTGTTAGTTTTATTGAAGGAAGACCATCTTTTAGTTCAATTGCTTCAAGATATACTGAAATGAAAGATGTTCTTGTTCTTGGATGGGGATCATCTATGTTAACAAATGAAATTAAAAAAGCATTTCGCAAAGTCCAAGGAGTTCATTTTACTGTGTATACAGAAAATGGTAAATTTTAATAAGATTTCTTAGTTAGATTTAATTATTTTTTATAAAGTTAATAATTTCTGAATAAAGTCCAAGTGATAATTCTAAGGGAAATTCTGTTTTTATTAATAATTTTCTATTATATTAAAATAAAAAACAAACTATCTAAATATTTTTGTAATAATGCTTCTACACTTTCTGCGGTGATATTATTTTTAATTTGTAGTTTCATAAGGTCATCTTTTATTTCAGTTAAAACTTGTTCTCTAAATCCTTGTAAACATGAAGATGTATAAGTTGAATAAATTATTCTGTTAATTAGTATATTTTATAATAAACAAGATAATATATCAAACCCTTCTGTTTCAGGTGTTTGAACAAATTGGTCTATTACTTGTTGAATAGTATCAGAATTTTCCATTAATTATAAATTAGATTAAGTTCTCTTTTTTATTATTATTTTTTTTATTTCAGATGAAGAAGAAGTGAAAGTTAAAATTAAGTTATTGAAAACAATCAATTCAGTGTATCTCATTTCTTTGTCTCTTTCTATATTATGTCAGTACTTAATTATATCAATACTTTTAATAATTAACACAAACTTTTAATTTTTTATCTTCTTTCTTTACTTCTTTAGGTTTTTTTAATGGCTTTTTATGTGTTAACTCTTCATTGTTATTTTCAGAATCAACTTGTGGGACTATGTCCAACTCTGGTAAGTCATCATCTTCTGGACTTTCAAGTTGAGGTTTAGAAAGTTCAGTTGTAAATCCTGAGAGATGAATATAATGTAATCCAGTGTTACTGAATATTATTTCTTCACCAACGACAAGATCTAACCTAACTTGTTCACATATTCCAGGGATGAACGATGCAATCAAAACTTTATGTTTTCCAGAAGTGATGAAGAGTTGAGTTCTTTGTTTAAGTTCAGTTTTTGTTTTAGAAACTAGGGACTATAAGAGTTAATTAAAGAAATAAATTAATTAGTAAATAACAAAAGAAAACAAACAGCATTAGTAATATGTAATATATTGTTAGTTTTAAAAGTGATATTTTGGTTTGGTTTTAATATAGTATTCCAAAACATTAAACAGGAACTAATTGAATTATAAAGAAATCTTTATGAGTTTCAATTGATTAAAAGAATATAATTTTTGTATAGTTTTTTTTAGTATTATAAAAGAAAAAAAGATCATAAAAACTTACAGTTCATTTAATCTCTTTCATTTCTTCCCCATGAGTAAAATATATAGAGAACCTACTGTTTACTATCAATGGGAATGGGAAGAAGTTAAGGGTGTGTTTTTTTCTTCAAGATGGACCCCTTATAGAAGAGCAGAAAATAAATTACTTGAAGAACATTATCAAGAATTTCTTGATGAAATATATATTGGAACTGTAAGTTTGTCTAATGTTCAACAAAAAAAACAATTAACGGTTGGTGACTATGAAATTGATTTTAAAAATTTAAAACAAGTTAATAAACAAACTGGTACTACAAGAAGTATCCGAAGAGTTAGAGTTGAAATTGAATGGAATAATATTCAGTGGTGTTATAGTGGTAAACCTTGTAGTAGTCATATATCAAAAATCCTCGAAGATAACTACATTAAATATGTTGATGGTGGAGATGAAGTTATTGAACTGACTTTAGGAAAAAAACATCAAAAATATTCAATAGACTATGTTACATTTGTCCAAAAAAATCTTACAACTAATACGTATCGAAAATTATCAAGAGTTGTATTACCAAATATAACTAATTGATTATTGTGTATTTACATAAATAATAATTCATAATTGAATGCTTTTGATATTTTATGAAAGAGAGGATGACAATAATACTTTGAGAAAGAAAAAAATCTTAAAAAATATCAAAACTAAATCTTTTTGTCTCTTTTCTTTTCTCTTTCAATGAAAAATTTGAATTAGGTTTTTTGTTGAAAAAAGTGAGAAATGTATAGTTAAAATTTACTATTATTTTAAGACTAAGATCTGGAAAGAGTATCTTCTAATCATTTATTCTTGACAATGGATCCAACAAATTTTTTAATACAATATAATGAATTTATTGAAGACATTAAAGAAAATATAGAGATGATAAAAGTGCTTGATGATAGAATCAGAGATAGAAAACAAATACTTTTAATGAATAATGATGAAAAAGTTGCTGAAATAGAAAGGCTAAGAAAAAAGGTTACAAGTTATGAAAAGGAACAAAGAAAAACAGAAAATGAAAATGAAAAAATAGAAGATATGTCTCCTGAAGAAATTAAAGCAAAGTATATTAAACAAAAAGTTTTATTAGGAAAGTGTAGAGTAGCCGTTGAATATTTCAAAACAGGTCGTGATCAGGCACTTCAAGAAGTTGATAAATTAAAGAAACAAATAGAAGATAAAACTGATAGTTTCAAAAATACAATTGTTTGTGATGTTAAGAAAGAGATAGAAGACATGAGGAGTTTCCAAGAGATTCAATCAAATAATCATCTTAAAAATCTTAAAATACTTGAGGACCAATCCAAATTATATCATGCATATTGGCAACAAACAAAAACAGACTTTTCCGATTTTAAAAAGGAAAGTGAAGATAAAATCAAGAAATTAAGTGATATTAATGAAAACTTAAGTCGTGGTATAAAGGAACGTGATGAAAAAATTAAAGATTTAAATGGTATTATTGAAAACTTAAACCACACAGATGCTTATCTGAAATCTACTACTCCAACAATTGTTTCAGAAGAATCAAAAGAATTAGAACAACAAAAAACTGTAGAAATAAAAGGGACTACTCAACCATTAAGTGTGCAACCTGGTATTCTTCCTGTTGAAGAAGGTTATTCTAGTACTAATAAAGAAGATGACAAAGGTACTGTAGTTCGAAAAGATACTTTAACAATTAATCAACAAAAATCATTAAGTCAAACATTACCAAAAAGTATAGAAGTAAAAGATACTAAAGAAGTACCACAAACAGAAATTCAACAAGAAGTGCCTAAAGAAAATATGATGGGTCAAATACCAAAATTGGAAGAAATAAAACAAACAAATAATATAAACGATAAAAGCCTTGAAACTAAAAAGGCAATTTTAGCAAAGGGACTAGCTTATTTGATTCATGCACAATCTGATAATTGATTAGTTTTATCATTTTAATTGACTTTTTCATTATTATTTATTATGTTTATATTAGCTTCTTTATCTCGCTAACTTTAAAAGAATTAATGAGTTCTTCATTGTCTCAGTGGTATCTTTCGTTTTTGTTTCAAATTAATAATCAATTATGGTTCTTACTATCATGGACAGTCATGGTAGTTTGTGGGGCTACAGCAGTGTATTATTCATATTATTATGACTTAACTTTTTTTAAAATCATATTAACAATTAATTGGCCGTGGTTATGTATTTGTATGGTTTTATTAAATGCTACAAACCCAGGTTTTTTTCCTTTAAGGGAAGAGTATTTTGAACAAAACCAAGATAAGAAGTTTAAGATGTATGATGTTAATTTATTTGGAAGTGACATTACAGCGAAGTATAAAGTTACTTATCTTCCACGAACATTTTGTCATAAATGTAAATTTAATCGACCATTAAGGGTACATCATTGTCGTAAATGTGATCGTTGTGTTGAGAGGTTTGATCATCATTGTAGTTGGATTGGAAATTGTGTAGGGAGTAACAACAGGAAGATATTTTATACTTTTTTATGTATTACAATGTTCACTGATTATATTGCAACAATAACAATAGGATATTCTATTTATTGTAATGTTATAAAATATAGAATAATAACAACACCATTGTTATATTTTTCTTTTTGTTTGTTTATTAGCGTTGCTTTTTTCATTACTAAATTATGGTATTTTCATACCCAGGCTATCTGTAAGAATTATACAACCTACGAATATATAAAGAATAAAGATTTCAATCTTCCTAATCCATATGATGAAGGAATTAAAACAAATATTATAAAATTCTTCTTTACATCAAACCCATCATGTGGACAATTATTTTGGACTAAAGAATATTATAATTAACAAGTCTGTTACTTAATCAGTTTTTATATTTTTAAGAAGAGAGAACTTGAAAGGTTTTAATGGATAAAATATTTTCCTCTGAAGAAGATGATGAAGTTGTTCATATTAAAGAAAATACAACAACTGAAACAGACACAACAGAACAAACTAAACAAAAAAAAGAAATTATCAACCGAGATGTATTTTGGACTGGAATAGATACTAATGAAATTGGAAATGAGTCTACAAAAATAAATCAAAACAAAGAGGTTGATGAATTTCTTAGTGCATTTACTGTGGTAAAACAAGAAGAAGATAATAAAAAACCCCACATCCCAAGTTCTCTTCAAAAGTTAAATGAATTGTCTAAAGGATATAGAACTAAAAGAAATGAGTTTATAAGTAATGAAGACCTTTATGCAGAATGTTATCCACAATATGGTAAAGGAGAGTTTGCACGGATAGATGATAAATCAGGACAAGTTATTCATGAGTCTATTGATTTAGATAAATTTGAGTTAGATAAAAATAAAAGAAAAAAGAAAGTAAAGAAAGATGAATGGGGTTCTATCCAACAAAAATTAAAAGAAGGATATGGTGAATATATTAATGATGAACAAGACTAATTAAAAGGAATAATCTTTTCAACCTTCCAATTTTTCTTTCAAAAGAACTTAATTAAAATTTTCCAGATTCATTCATATGTCAGCTTTAAACACCGTTTTGACTGATTTTAAATTTATTCAGTCATATATAAAAAAGAGTTCTAAGTATAATGATCTTAAAGCCGAGATTGATTCAGTGATTCAAAAACTTGAAAGTATTAAACCAAATGAATTTGTTAATAGTTTGTTTCATATGAAAGAAAAATTAATTCTTTCTTGGTTTTTCTTTATGCTCATTTTATAGTTTTTAAAGAACAACAAAATTTCTTTGTTTGTCCTCTTATTAATTGTTTACTTACACATAACAACAAATTATATTCAGACGCTATGGGATGTATATCAAAATTAATGATGCAAAATTTATTAGGAGAGGTTTGTTATTTAACACTGATTAAAAAGAAAATGACTAACTCATATAGGAAAGTTATAAATCACTTCTTTCTGAAATGGTAAGTTATTGTGAAATTGAACCAGAACAATTCACTAAAAATATTCAAGTTATTTCTACTATCCTTACTACTCCATCTATTCTTTCAATAATAGAAAGTCATCATATAATGACAGCAATTAGTATTTTAATGATATACTATGAAATTGCACCTCCAATGATTAAAGCATCAACTTCAGTTACATTTCCTTTAATTCTTGAAAGTTTATTTGAAAAAGCAAAGAAAGAAATTTCAGAAGTTCATTCAAAAAAAAAAGGTGTCATTGAAATGAATCAAAAATGGACAATGACAAATGATTTATTAGGACTATTTAAAGACTTACAAGTATTATCACTTGGTCAACCACCAAATATCCTTGAAGTTAATCGATTTGATCCATTGATGTGTCTCAAGTTAATAAAATACATTATTGTAGAATGTTCTACCTTTTTTGTTGTTTGTTATTGTTGTTTACTTGTTTTTGTTAAACAGAAATAACTTAATAGATTAAAGAGTATCTTGACTCTTTAAAAGATTTTATTTCAGTTCTTTCAAAACATTTTAGTCATAGAACTCAAACATTGTCAGTGGCACACTCTTTGATTATTCCATTATTAAAATATCCAGTAAGAATTCCTTTTATGGCAATATTACCAAAACCTATATCGGAACCATGGGAGGTTCAATCATTTTTTACAATATGTGATACTTGTATTAGTACTTCTCCAACAATAGAAAGACTTGTTGATTGTACTTCTGCTATTGGAGCATTTTTAGAAAGAACATCAGCTCCACATTATCCGATATTATCTTCTATAATTTCTGATATTACTTCATTGGCAAGTCCAGATGATGATAAGTTAATATCAGTATTATGGCCATGTGTTCATTTCTTACTCTCTGTTTTTCAAGACGAAACTGTAATATCAATGTGTATTCCAGTAACAACTATCCTTCTTCACCAACACCAACATACAGCAATTGTTGCTCTATTTACTTCACTTACTAAACTTTGTGGAATTCTTCATAATTATGTTCCATCACCATTGAACGATCATTGTTTAAATACGATTTATACTATTTGTGAAACTAATCTTTATCAATTTGGTGAAGAAGAATATCAAATCATTTTACCAGTATTAGATGCTGTTTCTAATCTTTCTGATTTACCAGATAAATCAAGCAATTTTTCTTCTCTTCCTCATTTATTAGCACCAGAACTACCAGTTAGTTCCCTAAAAATATTATTATCTGCATTTTCCCATGTTGCTGGTTTATGTGTTAATAGTGGATCAATGTATTATTCTAGAGAATACCTTGCTGTATTATCAAATTGTGTTCAATTAGATGAAGTTTTACCAGAAAATACTCAAATAGTTTTATTATTTGCAGCGTCAGAATCTGAATGTGCTTCATTAATTCCACCATTTATGATTGATTTATTAAGAAAGAGTAGATCAACTGCAGCATTAGAATTGACAAGACAACTTCTTCTTTCTGAATCAAAAAAATGTGTGTCAAATACATTAGACGTATTATCAACAGTAATAGAAACAATAGAAAATGAGATGGTTGGTAAATGGCATATATTATTAGAACCATTAGGTAAATGTGCCCAAGAGAAAATTAATGTTGGAAATGCTTTTGGAGTAGTTAAACAAATTGCCAGTCAAATTGGAACATTAAAAATGGAAGAATGTTTGGATATTGTTAATGTAGTTGGACAATTTACTATTCAAGAAAATGATATAAATGTTTCATTGTCTGCTATACAACTTCTTTGGGATATGCTTGAAAGTGTTACTGGAGATCAAATGATGAATAATGGATTATCAGAAAAAGATGTATTAATGTTGAATATTCTTAGGGTTATGAAACAAACAGTAAATGATTCTAGGTATGTGATTTGGGGAGGAATGGTTCAAACATTATTACGTGCATTAGGGAATGTAAGTACTACACTTTCATCAATTGCATGGGCAAACGCAATTGATGAAATTTTACTACCAGTTTTAGAAGAACTAAGAAATGAAATATACTGTAGAATAGCAGATATACAAGTTGTCCCTGAATTTAAGAAATCTAACGTTAAAATTAATTCATATTTAAATTCAATGATGAGAGAATGGAATGAAATTGTTGTTGTTGTTTTAAGTGGATTAATAAGATTAATACCAACATTTAATAAATTTGAAGAAGAGTTTAAATTAAAAATATTTAATGAATGTATTGTATTTGCAAATGTAGCATTCTATAAACCAACATATATTACTATTGAAACAGTATTAAAATATTTACATTGTATCAAACAACATACTACTCAATTAGTTACAATAAAAGAAAATGTATTATTAATAGAAAATGAAATTACTCAAATGGTTATATTAAATAATGGAATTAATACATCTCTTATTCAACTCTTTGCTTCACAAATACTTAATGAAGGAACATCACATTCAATTAATATTTTATTCAAATTAATTAATGTTTATCCAGATGATCATTATTTGGTTGATAATAAATGGAGTTCTATACAACAACTTGTTATTACAGGACTAAAAAAATTATCTATTAGTTCATTAAATGAAAAAGATAAAGAAAGTATTAAAATGTCATTCATTGATTTAATTAATGACTTATCAAAATTAAAAACAACAAATGATAGAATAAATGACAGTAAGTGGTATTGTTTTCCATTATTAATTGAAATTGCAATGAATTGGAAATTAAAGATATATGATAGTATTCTTCAAATTATTCAATTAACTACAATTCATTTTACTGATGAAATAAGTGTAGGATATGGTCCAAAACAGTGTTTAAGTGAAATTCGTTCTAATATCATAAAAAGAATTGAAACTGTTTCAAATGAAGAAAAAGTAATAATAGCTAAAATACTATTTAATATTGAGCCAATACTATCTATATCTAAAGATGAAATTATTGAAGTTGATTGTATTATTTGTAACAAAGAATCTTTAACATTATTTAATACTATTGTTAAATGGTGTGGAGATGAATCAATTGATTTGAGCCAAAGAATTGAATTGATTGATATTGTCATTGGTAATTGTCAATTCTTTTATTTTGGATTAAAACAAAGTATTTGCGCTTATGAATCAGTACTTTGTTTATTAGAAAATAAATCAATAGAAGATATTGTTTTAAATAAATTTATTATCTCTTTAAATAAATGTTTTGAACGATATAATAAAATGATTGATTCTTCATCTAGGGAAATATGTTATGTAATGGACGATATATTTAGTATTTTAATTCAAATGTATAAAGACTACTATCCTCAGCGTCTTTCCTCTATGATTATTAAAACTATTTATCAATTAACAATAGGAACAATAACATCATCAAATATTGAAATTCGTGTCTCAGCTTTAGCAGTATTAAAGTCATTATCTAGTGTGTTATTACAATAACTTGTGTGAATTTCTTTACACAATATTTTTAATTTAAGAGTAATAACATTTTCTTTAGATTATGACGACACGTCTTTTGTTATGAAAAATTTATTAACTCACTTAACTCATTACTAATAATTCAATTTTAGATTTTAAATATTGTTATTAAAAAATTTGTTTCTTCTTATCTCTTATAAGAACGTCATACAAATTCGTTATAAAAAAAGTCTTTTCTAAGAATTAATTCTTAAAAAAATAATATTAATTTTTTCTTCTCTCTTATCAGAATTTTAATTACAAACACTTTTATTAAAAGATATTTAAAGTAGTATAATAACTCTGACATTTTTTTTCATGAGTTTGGTTTAGTTAATTTTAGTGATTTATTAATATAAATAATTGTTATTGCACTAATAAAATATGAAAAATATCATTTACATGATAGTTAATAAGTATTTCAATTCAACAAATGGATTTAATTAATAGTGATAAAAAAAGAAATTGTGAATGAACAACCCAAAATGGTATTATAATAACCTAACTTAAAAAGAGTTGTCTTTAATACACAAAAAAAAAAACGACAAATAGAAACCAAAACAAAAGAATAAATAGACTTGAGTCAGTTTTATTGTTATTACTTTAATAAATTAAAAATTTTATAAATAGACAATAAACATCTGAACATGGCTTAATTAAAATTACATTTGTTTTCAGTTGTAAGGGTAATAACTATCGTAGAAATGGATTAGTATAATTAATAAATGGCTTTGCTGGTGGTGGAATAAAAGATGGTATTGGGTAATCTCGTTGAGTATTACGTAAAGAATAAGGATAATCATATTCAGTAGAAGTTCTTCTTCTTTCATCAGGAAGTGTTGCTTCTAAGTAAATAAGTCTGACTATTCTTAAAACAAGAAATAAGAAAATACAAACCAACAACATTTGAGATTTCATCTAATCCCTGTAATGAAGTATCGTTTAGTCTTGCTATAGCATCAATAATTAAATTTTTTCTACGTCCACTTTGATTATAACGATCAATAAAACAAAGAAATCCATTTTCTAAAGATGAAAGGTCATCTTCATTTGATTGTTTTTGTTTTATTTGTTCTAATAATGTAGTATTTTGAGAGAGAATTGTTAGTAAATTAGTTAGAGTGAATGATTTAATATTTTTATTTTCTTCAAGATAAGAAATAGCTTTAGGTTTCTTTTCTGTTGAATGAATAACTATACGAGCTTCAGATTTTTTCTTTTTAATTAACTCTTTTTTATGAGGATCTAATTTACTTATTGAACGTATAGGTGAAGATAAAACATCCCCAATATTTTTTCCTTCAAGTAATACAGTAACTTTGACCCTAAAAAAATGGTCTTCATGTTGACTTGATAATACATTTAATTTACATTCCACATTCAATGAATGTTCACTTGCTTGAAGTGCTTTATATTTTATTGGAGGTTGATTTATAAAACTAACTGGTTTTAATTCAGGTGAGTCATAAAGTAATTCACAACAAATTTCTGCACCTTCTAACACTCTTGTATTTGAACTTATTGTTAATACAAAATTGCATTGTTTAACTACAACAAGAATTTCTTCTCCTTTTACCATTTCTGTCATAACAGAAGTTTGTCTTTCTATGAACAATGTATTTTCACTCATTTGCTAATTTCTTTTTCTTTTTTAAGTAAAAAATTTCTGTTGTTCTTTTTTTTTTTTCTCTCTTTACTCAAATAGTTTAAAGAATAATTTTTTTTAATTCTTTCTAATTTTTAATTTAAATTTATTATTGAATTTTCTAAATTCTGAAAAGTTTATCATTAGAAATTTTGTTTATGTTTCATATTTTTATTTTTTGTTTGGGTCGTTGAATTTATTAACTTTTTTTGATTCTTTTATTATATTAATTTAAAATATTATTTTTATTTTAATTGCTAATTAATAAAACTATTCATTGTACTTTTACTATACCTCAACTGTTTTTTTTTTCTCTCAAACGAAAATAAAAGAGATTTCTACAAATGAATTAGAAACTTTATTTTTATTCAAAAATTTTATGTTATGTAAAACAAAAAAATAAAATAAAATAAAAAGTTGAAGAAAGAGATGTAGATCAAATGAATGAAGGTGATCTTTTGAAGAAAATACATGAGTTACAAACTAATGTTCTTATAAATGAGAATTGTTTTAATAGTATAAAAAGACAAGTTGAAGAACTTATTATTAATGAAGTTGGAATAATTTCATTTGTACTTGGAGATGAAGAAAATGAATGGGAACAAATTGTTTTTAAAATCCTTCATACTGACTTTACAGAAAATGAACAAATAAGAAAACAAGAAAAGTTAAGTGATGGTTCAATGATAAATGAAAGTACAATTACTGTAATGGATGAAGATGATATATTTTTTGTTGATGAAGAAAGTAGGGTAAAAGAAGAAAAGAAACAACAAAAACTAGCAAAAGAAGAAAGGAAACAAAAGAGAAGTTGCAAATTATATTATCTTACTATTGATTCTTCCATTTTAAAACATCAAAAAGATTTTTTTGTATTGGTAAAGTCTCAACTTGAACAACAACAATTTTTAAATGAAGAATTAAGAAATATGCCAATACAATTTACTTCATTTATTAATTGGATAAAAGAAATAGATTTTGTTAGAATAGTATTAATTATTACAAATACTTCTAAACTCCTTAAAAATAATATTGAATTATTTTATGAAATTACAGATGCATTTCTTACGTTATTAGACAATAACCATTTAACAGTAATATTTACTGCTCTTTCTGATGATATCTTTGCTGATAAAAAAATTTCTTCAAGAATTACATTTGGTAGAGATCCACTTATACTTAAAGGTATTTCTTCTCCTGAAGAAATGAAATCATTTCTTTTAAAAACAACTTCAATCAATTCTAATGAGTGTTGGAATACTTTCACTCAATCAATATTTAATGATAAAGATATTAATGATTTATTCCAATTATGTATTACTATTAATCCAATACGAAATATTGCTATTCATTTACTTCAAATAAATCAATTTAAATTAATTCATTCTGATACTTCTTTCATTTCATTTAAAATTCTTACATTATTATATCCTCAACCAATTTGGAATTTAACTCCATACCAATACATTGTATTAATTGGACTAAATCGACTTTCACAAATATCTTCCTCCCCAATTATTTTAGTATCAGACTTATGTGATTTTCTCTTTAAAAATACAAAAAATATTAATTCATTACAAAATGTTAAACAGTCATTTTATTCATTAAAAGATTATCATTATCAAATTTTATTAGAATTACAAACAATTGGTCTTGTTACCGTAAATGTTAAGAAATCAATTGTCAATTTAGAAATTACTCAATTAACAATTAATGACATTACAACATCACTTAAATCTAATCCTCTTTTTAAAGAATTAATAGATTGGAATAATAGTCTTAACTTGGTTTTCCAAAAATAATGAATATAATTGAATAAAACTGTTAATTATGTGGTTTTTGAATTATAAACTTCCCAATTGTTTGTTCTATATTTTTTTGTTCTTGTGACTCAGAATGATCAACCCTTTCTTATTAATTCTTCTTGCAAATATGAAAAACAATATTATTATTATAAAACAAACGTTAATGTTTTACCATTTAATTCAATACCATTAAAATTATCAATGGCTAACACACAACTTCTTGGGTCTTTATATGTAAGAAAACAAAACCCCTTATGTTCATCCCTTTCATTATTCCATGGCATATTAATATCAATTACTTCTCCAAATTGTGAAAAAACAATAATTATATCCCCTTCATTTAATTCACTTGCAATACCACCAATATAAATTTCATTATTATCTTTATATTTATAGTGCCAAGAATCTTCATATCTACAACTATACTTTAAATCTTGTTCTGATAATTTACTAATATTTTTTTGTCTTCTTTGGTATAAGCTCATTTTAAAATATAATTTTAAGTTTGTTTTGTATAACATAAAAAAATAACATAAAAAAATAACATAAAAAAATAACATAAAAAATAATAAGTTCTGGTAACTGGAAGTTGAGTGGAATTTTTTTTTTCGTGTCAAAAACATTTTTTTCCTTTCTTCACGTTTTTAAAAAGAGATGGGAAAAACTATAAGAATAGTAAAAAACCTAGAATGAAACAAAGAAAACACAATAAAACATTAACTTTTTTAAATGAAACTTTACTTTTCTAATAAGAAAATTAATTAATCCACTTTTAATAGTAAAAAAGAAGTAAAACTCTAATAACAAAAAACAGTTTAAAAAAAGTTTAACTTGTGAACTAGAAATCATAAATTATGAGCAAATTCGTTATACTACCTTTTCTTGCTGCTGTGTTTTTAATTATTGGAGCGATATTAACTATTGTTTCTCTTCCACTTCCATGGGCTATGGCTAATGTTAAAACAGCTAACGTACATTATTCATTTTATTTACTTGGATGGACAACAGACAACTGTAAAGATGACAACGGTTCTCGCCTTCGTTATGGATATGGAAATACTTTTGAATTTAAAGATTTAAAATCATCAGGTATTTGTGCTCTAGTATTTTTAATTATTGGATTAGTTTTTTCATTTATTTGTGCACTCTTCTATCTTCTTCATGCATTTGGTCCATGTCAAAAATGCTTAAAGAAAATTAAATTAAATGTAGGAAGAAGAACTTGGATTTTATTGATATTTGCATTTATCTCTCTTGCTATTAACATTGTTGGAATGATTTTATGGTTAGCTTTATTCTTTGCACATAACGTTTCTGAATGGCTTGCTCAAAGTTCACCAAATCCAAATTATGGTTTCTATATTGAATTAGCTTCAATTGTTGTTACTGCAGTTGGCATTCTTATTGCAATGTTCTGGAAGCACAGTTAAGCTCTTTGTTTTGTTCTCCTTTTTTAAAGAATTTAATACAAATTTAAAATACAAAAAGATATTTTATGGTTATTATTTTTTTATTAATTTCTTTTGTTATTTATTTAGAGGTATTGAAATTAAAATTATCAAAAACTTTTATGAATAAATTTAATTGTCTTTTTTTTTCATTTTTCTTCATTTTTTTTCTTTTTATTTGGTTCTGGTGCTTTTTCATTCTCCATTGAGAAAAAACATTTTAATAACTCTAATCCTTCTAATTCCATTAATGAATGATAACAATAATTTATTTCATGATTTGATTTATAGAGACTTGATTTAATTACTGTCATAACAGATCCACATCCACCAAATCTAGCATTAGAACATCCATAAATAATTTTTGTAATTCCACATTGTTTTAATGCTTCAGCACACATAATACATGGCTCACATGTTACATAAAGAATACATTCACTTAAATGAACATGTTTTTCAACTAATTGATTAATACAAACTATTTCAGCATGTTGAGTTCCCTATAAATAATGAGGGGAGTCAATACCATTAATGACTAATTTAAGCAAACGTCTTGAAATTCTTTTGTATGATTTCTTCCTTTTGCAACAATTTCACCTTTTGAATTAATTACAACACAACCAACAGGAACTTCTCCTATATTTAAAGCTTCTTGACCCATTTTTAAAGCTTCATTCATATAATATTTATCATCTTGCATTATTAATATATTCTTTTTTAGTTTTTAAGAATAACGTTTATTTTTTTTTTTAACTTTTTAGTTTACTTCTTTATTTTGTATTATAAAATCTTCTTATGTTATAAATGAATTAAAATTATCACTTTTAATATTTTTCATATCGTTCCCTGCAAAAGTTATTTGATTGTCTTATGCCTTTCACATAATATTACAACAGAAAAATTTCAAATCTTAAATTTTTGTTTCTTACTAAATATTACTCTTTAAATTAATTTGAAATTAAATATTATTCAAACTGTTTTTTATTTTATTTGAAAATTTTTTAAACACATCGAAGTTATACAATCAGAATTACTTAAAAAATTTTTATAATTTAATAAATTAGAAAATAGAATTATTTTTAATTATTTTTATGGATATTCTTCTATTTAACACTACCTTTGTTGAAATTGTAAATTTTGATAATTCTTTTTGTGAAGATATTTTAAACGTCATGAACAATATAGAAGTTGTTCTTTAGTTCTACTTCAATTACACTTAAGTTCTTTCTTTTTGAATTTTGTATGTTTATTAGACATTGATTTGAATGTATCGTACAAAAATAATAGTAGTTCAAGTATTAAGTTATAATCTATCATCTAAATTCAAAAATAAGTTGAATTTAAACAAGTTACACTAATTAATAAGACATCAAGTCTAATAAGAATTTATTGACTATTCTATTTGTTACTTTGGTTATCTTAAATGGTTTCAACGAATGTGATAATTATTATAAAATAAAAAGTTCAAGTTGTTTAATTAATTCAGACTCAAGACGTTTATGAACAGTGCAAACAAAAAATATCTAAATTGTTTAATAAAAAAATACAGTCTTTATTTATAAGACTAAACCAATAAATAAATTTATAGAAATAGAATAACCTAAAATGAATGAAATCTATAATGTATTTGTTCAAATGAAAAATTGAATTATAACAAAAAAAAAACACAACATTCTAATATATCAAAAGACTAAATAAAAAAATATTTGTGGTTCATTTAGATGTTTTAATATTCCAATTCTATCAAATCTTCTATTATCAAAACGAAATATTATTAACCAAGAATCTTATTTAGATAAAGAGACATTTAAAATATATGTAAAAAAGATGTGATTGAATAAAACTATAAATAATTTAATTAAATTTTAGATTTTTTTTTATTAAATATTATCATTTAACATAAAATAATAATTTTTAAAATGATGAAACAACATAATTAGAATAAAGCAACATAATAGAAATTAAACATATATGAATAATAGAAAAAAAACAAGAGATATGATACTTAATAACTATCTTCAGATTTTTTTTCAGCTTCATTCCTAACAGTAAGATCAGTTTCACGTTTTGTATCATTCTTTGTTCCTTCAGGAACTTTATTTGCAATTTCTTTTTCTTTCTTCATATTCATATATTTCTCTTCCATCTTACTTAATACTTTCTTGTGGTCAGTCCAAATAGTTTCCATAATTTTCATATAACTTGAAGGTACTTCTTGATTAATACATTCAACTAATTTATCTATAAATTGTTGAGCAGGATCAATTGTCCAATACATATTCTTTCTAAATTTCTCGTTTCCACAATATCCTTCAAAAAGAAGAAATTCTCTTCTATTTTTTTCAATAATAGAGTATTTAATTTCTCCATTAAAAATAGTAATATATTCAACAACTAGATCAGCTCTAAATACTAATTTAAATAATATTGGTGAATATTCAATCAAAAACATTTTACCAATTATTGATGTTGGTACACATCTTTCTTTTTCAATAGCACATTTTCCACATCTAATAATTGAAATAATTTTTTCTTTTGATACAATTGGAACAGGAATCATTTGTACTGAATCATTTGTAAAATAATTAATAATTTTACATGAAATATATTTACTTGCTTTAAATTCTGATGGAAGTTGTCCTGTTTTAATTGATGGGATTAATTGATGTATTCTACGTTTTGGAACAATTGCTATTCCTTCTGACATTCTCATCAGTAATCTTTGATATGGATTTTGTTTATTTCTATTTACTTCAGTAATTTTCCAACTCCTTCCTTGGCGTTTAACAAGACTAAAAATTAACGACTTAGTATGGCTTGTAATTTGTAAGACATCTCCAAATAGTACAAAGTTTACGTGATAATTTTTTAATTGTAATAATTCATTTCTTCTTAACACTGCATCAGACAATGCTTGTTCAGAAGATATAAATGAAACTATATGAACTGAATCCCACTGTCTCTGTTGTGTAATAAATAAACTTTTACGAAGACATCTTAATGGATGTGGTTTATAATAACTTGGTTTTAATTTATCAATACAATTAATTAGCTGTCTTTGATTTGTTGGTGAAATAATCATCGTTGAATTATTATCTGATAACACAATTGAATATCCAGAAAAATAATTTGTTTTTAATATCATTTCTATCGCTTCTTTAACATGTCCTATTCTCGTTGGTAAGTAATCTTCATTCCACATCGTCCCATTTACTTCAATATTAAAAATACACAAATTCATGGAATAAATAAGTTCAGTTTATAGTCAATTATCAGTTTCTTTTTTGGTATTTTTCTTTCCCAATCCTTAGCTTATTTCTATTGGAATTAATTTCTTTACTATGTTTATTATATTATTTATTAAATATATCATTACATATAGTTTTTTGATTGACTTCAACTTGTTTTATTTTTATCTTTCCTTTTTTCATTTTTAAAAAACAAATACTAATTTTGTGTTTTATATAACTTATATAAAAAAAGTTTAAAATCTAACCTCCATTGACAAATTCTTTTACTTTTTAATTGAATTTATAAATTACCTCTTTTTAATGAAATAAAACAATAATCCTGTGAATAATATTTTAATCAGAAAGATATCAATTTTATTCTCAAATCAATTTTGTTTATTTTAATTAATCAAATAATTGTTTATTTAAAAGAATTTAATTTAAAACTTGATGAAAAAATTCAAAGTAATAAAAAAATATTATGTTAGCTTCTGCTTTTTTCTTGTATGAAAATAGTTTTATAACATCAATTTGTTTAAAGACTTAATGTAATAATCTTTTTAACTTTTAATTCAATTCTTAAAGGTGAAAAGTGTTTTTAAGGTAAATTTATATTTTTTGAATATGAAAGAACTATTATTTACCACATCATATTCTCATAACTTAAATCTATTAAAAGTTTTAACAATGTTCATTGTTTTTATATTGTTTTTGTTGATAAGTATTTTTAGAATTTTTAAAAATACCGATTTGTTTATTCGGAATTTATAAGTCATTTTTCCGTTCTGTTTCAGTAACAAAACAATTATATAACAGTACAAAACAAACACTCTATTTTTTTAACTCATAAAAGAAAATAACCAATAAAATTGTAAAATGATACACAATAAATAAAATTTTTAGGGGTTTTATTATTGAATATTATTAAGATTTTGTACTAACTAATTTAACTACCAAAGAGAAGTTGTACTGTTATTTTAGACAATATTTTATCATGTTATATTTGGTTTAAGAAAAATAACGTTAAAAAAATTAATGTTTTAGAAAAAGAAATTAAATAGATAATGGTTCAAGAAGTATTTAACATAAATTAATTTAATATTAAATAATACAAAGAAAATCACTCCATGAAAAATAATGATAAGAATTTTTTATAAACTTTTGTCATACAAAATGAGAAATATTTATTTAAAAATACTAACTTATATTTATTAATATCTTTTTAAAAACTCAACATAATAACTATATGAAACATAGATAACTTTAGAATAAATTTATTGAATTAAAGTTTAATTATTTTTAAAACTTTTTTAATAATAAAAAGTAGTCATACTATTTAATAAAATAATGACTTAATTAATTACATCGTTATGTTATCAATAATATAATAAGATGAAATATACACTATATTTTCTAGTTTTTCTATTAACTTGAACATTTAACTTTTATTTCTTTAAAACTACTCTAAAAGTGATAAAAAAGCTATTAAGCATGAAACTAGTATGAGCTTAATAGAACTCTTTTATTCACTTAAGGTAAATTGTGCATATTTGTTAAACAGATCATTTATTTCAACATGGTAATGGATCAGTGACTGTTAAACTATCTAATGTGTCGTTATTAATTTCTGGTATTTCTTTAGTTGGTATTGAATTTTGAGTATTTTTGAGTATAAAAGCTTCAGAGATAGAACGCGAAACCATAGATTGGTATCGATGAAACAGATCTGGTTGAAACGGTGTTTCGTATGAAGTAGGACAATCTTCCATTTTAGGATCATCAAAACCCATAACCTCTTCTTCTTTTAAATAGTTTATAGTAGGGAGTTTTATTTCTTTTGTTTTAAAAAGACTTGGTTGAATTTCATTTGTCTTAATTGGGTTATCTGATAACATTTTTAATTC
Organism: Entamoeba histolytica HM-1:IMSS; assembly: GCF_000208925.1. Lineage (NCBI taxonomy): Eukaryota > Evosea > Mastigamoebida > Endamoebidae > Entamoeba > Entamoeba histolytica. The sequence continues at coordinate 18,908 of NW_001914922.1, read as the reverse complement.
TTTCATAAAATGTTTACTTTCTTCTTCCCATTTAGGTTGCACCAAAGATAAAAATTCATCAAGTCCAAAGACAGTATTACAATCAGATTGTCTAAGACAAGAAACAATTCCTTCAAGAATTTCATGCCCAATTGAGAATATCTGTTTATCTCTAATACTAATAGTAGAACAAAGTATTTCAGTAACTTTAGTAAATTTTGGACGTACTTGCTTCGGTTTTCTTAGTGTTCCTTTTGTTTGAATGCCAAGTTTATTTCCAATACCAATAAAAACTTCCATTGAAAGAGAGGTATATATCTCTTTGTCTCTTTTTCCATTCTTATCAATACATTTCTTTTCAAATTCTTCATCATTTTCAAATAGAACATCATTATTTCTTTTTATTGATTGGACTTGTACATATGGAAGAGCTTTACATCCATGTTTTGGTCTTACAAATTGAACTTTATAACCAAAACAGGTAATCATAGACAATAAAATCATCTCTTGACATCCTCTTCTTTCAATTCTTCTATTAGCATTTATTAAATTCTTTTTTTGTTCTGGCGTTGACAAACTTGTTTTTTGTTTTTCCATTTTCTTCCTATAATTTTAAAGATCAAGCCTTAGGGTTTCTTTCATTTTTGAAAAGTGAAAGTTTTATTCATAAAAAAATTTTATAACTTAAAAAATTATTTAGATTAAATTTCCTTTTTAAGTTCAAAAATTAAATTAGTAATATTTTATTTGATTATTACTCCTCTTTAAAAAAAAACATAACGAATCTTTTTTTTCTTCAGGCTATGTATGAGTTATACATCTTATTTTTGTTGTTTTTATGTATTGTAAAATAATCTGTATTATTATTGAAATATATAATAGTTCTTGTTACTGTTTATATTTGTTTTACTTCATTTGAAAGATTGGTATTTCTTATTTATTTCGGTAAAACTAACTTTGACTTAAATAATAATTTTTTTTTTCCTTTAAAAGGAATAAATAATAAAAGTGTTTTTCTTTAACAAACTTGCTTCAATTAAGATATTTAACTTTTTATTATTATACATAAGAGATTGAGATTTGGTTTGAAGTTTTTGTGTATTTTTAAAATACATATTTGTCATATTTTAACATTTTAATTAAAATCATATTGTGTTTGATGATTTTCTATTTATGAGTGTAATTAAGTGAATTAATATATTTGATTTCTTTTGTCAGTAAAATTGAAGTATTTTGGTTGGTCTGTAAATATTCTTTATTATTACTCTAAGTAATGAATTATCATAACGTTATTATATACTATTCGCATTATTTATGAATATTTTTCTTATTTGATATTATTTAAGTTATTATTCAATCAAGAAATGGTATTTATTTCATCTTTAGTGTCTTTTAAAATGAACAGGAATCTTCAATATATTTGAAAACATTATTCATATTATATTAAATTCATTGGACTTCATTAGGAATAAAGAAAATAATAAATGAGAAGTGAGAAGATTTTAACTTTTATATATACAAAACGATAAATAATTTACATATTAATGAAATAGTAAATATATGTTGCTTCAAATAAGAATTGATATTAATAAATAATAAGCAAGATAATATAAATGACAAATTAATGAAAAAATAGTCAATACCAATCAATGAATATATCAAAACATTAAATGAACAATTTATAAAGAAATAATAGAATGATATATTCAACATTATTAATAATTAAAGAATAATTACAACATTTAGAAATGTCTTTAAAAATAATTGAAATAAAATAGACAAATTAAATGATATAAATTGTTATTGAATAATGAACAAAATACTTTTTTAATTATTAATTATTTTTATTATTTTGTTAATTTCGAATAATAAGAATAACAAATCCACTCTTTGTATTATAAATTTGTACTGAGTTAGATATTAGTCTTTTCATAAATTGTCTAATTAAAAGTAGTAACTCTCTTATATATTGTTTTTTTATAAATTAGATACATAAAAAATTGTGTTATTCAATAAATCATTCTTTAAAATTTAATTATATTGACTACTTGTTGAGTCAAATTAATCTAAGAGAAAGTTATTTTTTTGTTAAGACTTTGAAACTATTAATAAATATAAAATTTTTAAGAACAAAACTTTAAAATAACTTATAAAATCTTTGAACTTTTTATTAAATTAATGAGTCTCAAAGTTAGAATTTTAGGCTGTGGTGGAAATATTGGATTTAAAAATCAATCCACTTGTTTGATGTGTTTTTGTGGTGAATTAAATGAAGAAACTAAAGTAGCGTTAATTGATGGTGGAACAGGAATAATTAGATTAAAAGAAAAAGAAATTCCAATGATTAAAGATGTTGTTTTAACTCATGCCCATATTGATCATACATGTGGTATTTCATTGTTAGTTGAATCATTTTACAATGACGAATTAATTCAAGTATGTAAACCAACTCTTCATTGTAGTCATATTGTGTTAGAACAATTAAATGATAGTATCTTTAAGAAAGGAATATGGATGAATTTAATAGAAAAGGGGTTTATGACATTTCAAAGTATAGAAGATGGAGAACAATGTGTTTTGAGTAATGGAATTACTATTACTGCAGTAAAATGTCTTCATAGTGTATTGACCTTAGGATATATTATTTCTAATAAAACTAGTGCATTTGCATTTACTGGTGATACAACATACTATGAACCTTTTTGGAAAAGAATTAGTGAAGAGCCTAAATTAAAGGGAGTGATTTGTGAAGTTTCTTTATCGAATGAACTTGAAGAACGTGCTTTAATTTCAAACCATATGACTCCAAAAATGTTACAAGAAGGTATTAAACATTTATTACCAGGTATTAAAGTCTATGCTACTCATATTAAAAGTTATTCATACTATAAAGTAATAGAACAATTAAAAGATTTAGACCGTGAAATTATTGTTCTTGAAGATGAAATGGTTTTAGAATTTTAATAGACTTTTATCACCAACCATTATTTTGTTTATTTATATATAGTAATAAGTCGTTTGGTTAAATTTTTCAAACACACTCTTCATCTTCATTTATATTTCTGTTTTTTTTGGATTATTTTTATCATTTTGTTTGAACAACATCAATCCAAAACACCTATCCTTCTTGTTTCTTGTGTTATTTGTACTATATTATCTGAGAAATTAAATTCCAATTGTGGCTTTGGATGAATTTAGGCTCTTCACTATATTGCCTTCTTGTACAAATATTCACAATGTAATTTAAATTTATTTTAGTTGAGCCAATTTACCTTTTGCTACTTCATAAAAACTATTTGGAGAAGACTGAATTACTCACTAATAAAGACAAACCATCTAGCCATATAATATTGATAATCTAGAAGAAATTTTATAATAATTAACCCCAATTGGAGTAAAATTATATAACAAAGTATCAACTCCAATTCGTTCCTTACCAAAAAACACCAAAATATTGAATTGTTCTAGTATATTTGAAACTACCAAATATGGGAAATATACTGATTGAATATTTAAAAATGATCAAATAACATATAAATATGGAAATAATACTGTCAATTATAATTCATTAATATTCTGTAATGCCTTGGACTTGAATAGAAGTAGTTAGGGAAATTATTACTTATCAAAGTTGTGAATCGTGATTATTTTTTATAATAATCTTCTTCCTCATATTTGTGAAATACAAAAACAATGAATAAATGAAAACATACTTTAATTTTGGTTATGACTTACTTTTTAATGAAAAAGATCATTTAATATAAATTCAAATTTGGGTTTTGTGGGATTGTGAAGTGATTATTTTTGTTTATTTAATATTTAAATCAATTGCATCAAATTCATTAAATTAAGTAATTAATAAATGTTTAAATATTTGGTTAATATTCATATTAGTGTTTTAATATTTGATTATTCTTCATTACATCATAACAAGATATGACTAATAGATGTGATAATGTTATGACAATGTTTACAATATTTTAAAGCATTGCAGTGGAGTATTTTTGATTTAATGCCTTTTCATCTCATACTTACTCCTTCTTGTAACTTTACTCTTTGGAAAAATACATTTCTTTTTATATTCAATAGCCACACGTTGTTAGTGTTAATTTCTTATCTTTGAAAGTACAATTTGCACTTCTTATATATGCACCATATTTCTTTTCTTTCCATTCATTTAAATATCTTTCATTTAATTCATTTATTATACATTCAAACACTTTCTTTACATCATGTTTTCTTTCATTTAATTCTATTATATTCATTAATTCATTAAAATTGATTTTCTTATAAAATGCTTTCTTTATTCTTTTTATTACACCATTTCGACTTTCTTTTATTATTTCTATCATTTCATTTCTCATATTTTTGTGTAACCTCAACTTTTATTTTATTAATACTTATATATTTGATATGTTTTATTATGATAATTGTATTGAAATTATTGTTAAAATAGTTGTGACGATGAAAATGAATGAAGTGATGAATGAAATAGTTTATAGCATTTCATGATGATTATATTATGTTATTTTCATTATAAAACTATTTATGTTAATACCAATAATAGTTATTTCATATGCTCTTCTATCATTTATAATTGTTGGTTGTTATGGATTTCTCTTTCTTTCGTTATTGGCTCTTTTATATTTTCTGAGGTGTTTCTTGTAATGCGTGTTTTTTTATTTACTTTTTAATGAAAAATCTAAAAGAATTTAAAAAGATCTTAAAAAGTTAACTCAAAGAAATATGACTGAAACAGACATACAAACTACTAATCAATTAGATTGTTTTAAAAAGTTCTTTGTTTTTGACGATGGGTATTCTTCACTTAAAGAAGTTGGTATTAATAGTGGATTTGATACAATGGATATTAGGTCCATTGCTTGGAGAATCTTTTTAGGAGCATTACATGGAATTTGTGGTAATGGATGGATTGAAGAAACACAACAACAACGAAACAAATATCAAATGCTTGTTGATAAATTAGAAAATGGACCTATAAGAGAAAAAAATTTAAAAAAGTTAACAGAAGAGAGCGATACCATTCCAGACCCATTATCAATTAATGAGAACAACCCTTGGTGTCAACATTTTAATGAAATGGATGTTGAAAAACGAGTTGGTGTTGATATTTTACGTTTATTTAGTGAATATGATTTCTTTAGAAATGACCAAGTTAGAGAACATATCAAAAGAGTTTGTGTCATATACTCATTAGAACATAGCGAATTACAATATAATCAAGGATTTCATGAATTAGTAGGTGTATTGTATTATTGTATATCAAGAGATATCCAGTCATGGAAAGGAACAAAAGAAGTTATGGATAATCTTATGAAAGATGAATTTAAAGAAAGTATTAATGCGGATGTATATAAAGTGATGTCTTATATTTTTGATGAACAATACATGGAACATGATGCATATACTATGTTTGATTTACTAATGCATAGTGTTACAGATTTTTATGACCCAAATGAAACAAGAAATTCTACAATTGAATCACCTGATGGATCTGCTACGCATACTAAATTAATGATAAAATGTGATAAATTATTTAAAGAATTAGAAAAATTAGATAATCAATTATATTTACATCTTAAATATGAAGGAATTCATTTAGTCATATTTGGAACGTTTGTTTCTTCTGTTTCTTATTATTATTAATCATATAATAAACAAAACTTAGTCGTTGGTTACGTTTATTATTTGATAGAGAATTCCATGTAATGGATGTTCTTAATGTATGGGATGCGATCTTTGCTTATGGAAACAATTTAGAATTTGTTGATTATTTATTCCTTGCGATGATGGTCCAAATAAGAGAGCCTATTTTAGAGTCATCACAATATTCAACGACAATGATGCTATTCATGAAATATCCAGACATAAAAGATATACATGATGTTATCAATTTAGCAAAAGAACTTGCAGATAAAAAGGGAGACTATGACCCATTACCTTATATCAAACCATTATCTGGAACTACTCTTACTCAAAAAGTTATGGAAATGGGAACTAAACAAAGAGCTCAAAAGAAACAAGAAGAATTTACTATTCCTAAGCATGTTCAAGAAGATCGGTCTGTTGCAGAACAGCAACAAGAACAACAAAAAACAGAGCAACAACAAAAGAAAAAGGAAGAGGCTGAGACAAACGAGTTAGTAAAACAACGAATTAAACATAGTATCCAATTATTAAGTTCATCAATTAATAATGAAGGTGTCATTTCTGATCCTTCTGGAGTAGTAGAGGCATTATCAGAACTAAAATTAGTTAATGCCGTAATGAATGGATTATTACCAACAGAACTTGCTGATGGATATTTTAATATTTTTGATAAAAAAGAATAAACTACTTAACCTTCGTTTTTTTAATCATTTCTTTTATTACCAAATCTTATTATTTTCTTTCTTCTTTTTATACCAAGAACTAGAAACTGTTCATTTTTATGAATCAACCCCAACCTCAAGTTGTTTGGTTTCAAAATCAAATTAAAATTTCAAAAAGAAGAGGTTCTCATTTAATTACTAATGAAGTTATTAAATGTGTTTCTCAACAACTCAAAACTATTAAAGTTGGAATGTGTAATGTATTTTGTTTGTTTATCTTACCATTTATTAGACTTATAGATTAACATAAATTAGTAATGCATACATCTGCTTCATTATGTATTAATGAAAATTGTGATCCATGTTTGTTAATTTTTATAATTACTAAGACTATTTTCATGTGATGTAGCTGTAAGAAAAGACATGGAGACTATTTTTAATAAACTAATCCCAGATGGAACAAAACCATATGAACATTGCATGGAAGGAGATGATGATATGCCAGCACATGCTAAATGTTCTATGTTTGGATGTAGTTTAAATATTCCAATAAGAGAAGGTGATTTGTGTTTAGGGACATGGCAAGGTATCTATTTAAATGAACATAGGGATAATGGTGGATCAAGAACAATTGTTGTGACTCTCAATGGAATTAAATAAACTATTTTTTTTCTTCAAAACCACAAAATTTTACTTTTCTTTAACAAAAAACCCTTTTTTCATTTATGAGTAACAGTCATTATATTCTTTTAACATGCAACCCTGGAATGGTAGAGAAAATGAATTTAAGTTATTCGAACAAAGTGTTCGTGGACTTATGGATTGTTGGTCTACATTAAGACTATGTGTTGAACATCAATTTGGTGGTGTTAATTCACAACAAAAAAAAGATTCAATGGTTCAAAGTATTATATCAAAATATAAAACAAAAGGAAATACAATTAATCCACATTCAATCATTGATTTTCTATATAACTTCTTTGAACAAAAAATGAATACAAGTTGTGAAGATGAATCTATTGAAGACGTTGCAGAATTAATAAGTAGGCTATGTGCTGAATGTATTGTAGGTGATACAACTTTAGCACAAAATATTATTGAAGAAGCTAAAAAACCATTAGATTCTGCAGGGTTCCAACAATTCTTAGATGAAGATGAGGAGTATGATGAAGATGATGAAAGTGATGACAATAAAAAAGAAGTATCAGATGATGAAAGTGGAGAATATGATCCAAATGCTGGAGAGTATGATGAAGAAGATAGTGAAGAAGAAGAAAACACTGATAGTTCAGACGAGGAAAACAATGAAGAAGCCTCAAGGGAAGAAAATGAAAGTAGTGTGAAAGAAGAAGAAGTTTAAATGAACAATTTCAAATAACATAATGATAAATAAAAAGTGTTTTTCTCTTTTTAAGACAAAATTTTTAAATTTTGGAAATGGTGAATTTTTGTTGATAAAGATTAAGATAAATCTCATTCTCATCATTGAACTAAAAATATATGAAACAAAACTAAAAAAGAGTTTTATAATAAATAATGATTGGTTTAAATTTGTTGTTAAAAAGAACTAAAAAAAACTAATTCTTATAAGAAAAAATGTCTTGGTTCAGAAGAAATACTACAAAACAAACAATAGCAAAAATGAATGAACAAATTAAAACTATGGAAAAAAAAGAAGAATATGATAGAAAAAGAATGGAGATGGAACTTGAAAAAGCAAAAGAATGTATGAAAAAGGGAGATAAAACAGGAGCTGCTCAACATTTAAGAAAGAAAAAGATGCATGAAAAAAATATGAATGAGACTATTAATTTAAGAATGAATTTAGAAAGTCAAATTCTTGAAATGGAAAGTGCTAAAGTTAAAGTTGATACTGCCAGGTCTTTTGCTGCAGCTAATAAAGAAATGACAAAAATCAATAAAGAAATGGATGCAGGAAAGATTGAAAAGACAATGGATGAATTACGTGAAAATAATGAAAAGTCTCATGAGATTGGTGATCTTTTAGGTGAAGATTTACAAGACATTGACCAAGGAGAATTAGAAGATGACTTGGCTGAATTAGAAGATCAAGTTCTTGATGAACAAGAAGATGAATTAGCAGAATTAGAACATGACCTTCCAGCACCAAAAGCAAAAGTTACTAAACAAAAAGTAACAAAGAAAACTTTAACTCAAGAAGAAGAAGATGAATTAGCTGAACTTATGTAAAGCTAACTTTTATAAAACAACTTCATTATTTTAGGTTAATTTTTATGGTATATACAATAAAAAAACAAAAAATTAATAAGGTATTATAAAATTGATATGAATAAAAAAAATAAATTCATTTTGGTAGAGTTATTCTTCCTTAGAACATGAAGTTTGAGAAAGAATTGAGTAATGTGTTAATAAAATAGATATGACTCCAGTAATAAAGAAGCCAGTAAATTTAAAGTGATGATAATGTATTTGGCAAAAAGTAAGATAAGAGGAAATAATCATTATCATATTGGTCAAGCTTTGATATTTGAAAGGGATTTTGATGAACAAAGTATAAAGAATGATAGAAACAATACCAAATAATATCCCATAAAAAACTTGTCTTGGAGTGTGATATCCTCTTAATAAAGTATCTCCCATTGTTAATAAACAAGTCAATAAATAAATAAGTAATCCTCCTTTCCCAAGAAGGATATGTTTTGTATTTGGAAGGTCATCAACACAAAATAGTTCTTGTACTGTCTTATAAAAGTTTTGATTATTTTTTTGTTCACAAAACTCAAAACAAAGCAAGTTGGAATGCTTAGGTTGAAAGGTAAGTTTTCTAAGTAAATGAACAAAAAGTGCAAAGAAGAATATTGCGGTAAAAAAGTGTCCACTAATACCATTAGGTTTAGCATTATTAACACTACAATTAGTGTCTCCAATATTTTCTTTAAGGATTCCAGATATAAAATATAAAGAACGATGGAACATATACCCATTGAGGAAATGGTTAAACACATTCATCATTACTACAAATTTTCCTTCTACTTTTCTGACTGAAGTAATCACAATTAATGCCACAGAAATAACCAACGTAAAGTTGTAAGGGCTAAATAATGATGAAACTCCTTTTCTTTGAGCTACAGTACGGTCACTATAGCAATCGTCGAAACCATTTTTATTATACATCACATACCCTATTAAGACTAGTTGAGGTATTAAAAAAAATAAGAATAAATGTTTTTGAATTAAGAGGAGTATTGATCCAATTATACCCATTTCTTTTTTTAGTTTATTTTTTATTTCTTTAAATTTCTAATTTTTTATATATTTTTGTGACAGTTGAATGATAATAATTATTTAAGTGCTAACACAAAAAAAATAGATTTAAAATAATACAATGGATGAAGTAATTAAACTATTGATATAAATTGGTTCTTTAATATATGTTTGAATAAACATTAACTCATTAATAGCAATTTAAAATAAATAAAATACTGTTAATAATTTTTTTTGTAAATAAACGGAAAAAACTCATTTTTGCATATTCCAAGAATCATTAATAATATTAGTATGTATAGTCAAATGAAAAAATGCAAAATAATGTAATTATCAGAATTATTTTTAGTGGTATTGGAAAATAATAAAAATATTTGTAACAAATTAACAGTAAAATGAATATAATAAAATCGTATAATATTTGATAAAAACGTTAATCAAATAAAAACACTGATAAATTCATCAATGCGTAAAAAGTAAAATAATAAATAAAAAGATGCACAAAAATTAAAATAAAATAACGACTTCTATTATTTTATTGAATAACGTTTAATAAACATTCCAACATTAATTAACATTTTCATAGAAAAGAAGCAAATGAAATAATGATAGAAAGGTATAGTGAGGAAGAGAATGTAGGATCTGCAATGTTATATGAATAGATTTTCAATGTGTATATAACATAATATCCAGAATAAAATAACAGGAGATAAGTTTGATGAAATAAAAAAAAAACAAAGAAAAACAATAAATAATAGAAATGAAAATAATACAAAAAGACATGCAAAATGAAATAAAATGAATAAGATTTGAAGAAATTTAAAATAAAAGAATAGAAAGAATAAAGTAGATAAAATATATGATGAAAATGAATAAAGAAATTGAATAAAAAATGAAAGAGTCCGAGGCAGTAGAAATAAAATTATGTTTGATTCTAATAAGAAAAATAGAATAAGGAAGAAACAAATAATGAAATATACCCAAATAACGATATTACTTTAGAAAATTGGAAATATTATATGAAACACAGATGAGATTAAATAAAGTTAAAATGGAAAATAAAACAAATTACGTTTTTGAATGAAAAATACAGAAATTATGACAATGTCATTATAACAATAAATGAATTAAATATAAGTCTAATGAAAATAAATAATTAGAAATATTCAATAACATATAAAAGTAATAAAAGAAAAGACAAAGATAAATATAAATAATTGATAAGAAGAATAAAACTAGTGTAATAAATGATATGAGTAAAGATGTATATCACAATAACAACGGAGATAAAAGAAGAAAAGAAATGGTTATAAAGAAAAAAGGTCAATTATTAGATATATACACTATTGGATTTTCTTCATATGGAGAAGTTATTATATCAGTTTCTTCAATATGTTCGATTGGTATCATAGAGAAAAGAAATTTTTATAAAGAATAAAATAAAGAAAATAGAGAGATTAAAATAAATGTAAAAATAATTTGAATAATAATTTGAAACGAATGAATAATAAATACCTTAAGTAATAGACTAATTAAAGAAATAAAAATGAAATTGATAATATTAAAGAAGTTAAAAATAATGTCATTAGAAATATGAGAAATGTTATTAAACATTGTTTTTTTTTACTACAACCAAGTATACTCATTAGAGTTGATGGAAGAAGGCATATAACTTTGGTTAGGCCCATATGAGTCAGAAATAATAAAAACAAATTCTATTAACACTTAATTAATTTGTATTGTTGGTTTAATGAAAAACAAATGTATTTGATTAGCATTAATTATTTAATTACTTCAAATACAAGCTCTATATTTTATTGTGTTATCTTTATGAATATTTTTCCAATGTACTATAGTTAACATAACATGAGAAAATCGATAATAAATTTGATTATGAAAAAAAAAACACTTAACAATTTTGTTGATATGTGTAAAATTGTATAATAACGCTTTAAACAATTCAACTCAATAATATATGTATATTAAATTATTATGTCAGCTATCATTAATTAGTATATATATGATGTTATACATGAATTTTAAATGAATAGAATCAATATTCAAAAAAATTGTTAATGGAATTGAACATACACCAAATTTAACTTATTTCTCTTATTCAAATGATAGTAAGTCTTACATGTTTCTGTCTCACAGTTGATTGTTGTTTTAAATAAGTTATAGACCATTTTTTGAAATTAAATATGGTTCAATACTTAATTATACTAGTGATGTTATTAAATGATATTAATGTTCATTAAGAATAATAATTTTATTTTCCCCAGAACCAAAGTATGAGTTGATGTATCTAATGGTCATGTATTAAATAACAATATCATAAAATACATTTAACAATTTTAATGTTATTTATTTGGTTGTAATTCAGAATCGCACCATAAATATTAACATAGTCATAAGACTTGAATTATCAGTTATTATCTGGCTATGGTGTTAGTGTTTGATAGAAAATTTCTTATTCAATACTTCAAGAATATTATTGGACATTTATTATAATAGAAGAACGTGTATTTGTAAAGATAATAGTATTTTTACTTGTTCTGATGCAAGTATATGTGTTAATATAGATACTATCAAATAAAATATATGGATATACATTTTGATGATGAATGAAATTAGACATAATAAACATAGTATTAATGGTATATTCATCATAAAATAAGAAAGTAAAGAATGAGAAGTTTTAATATACATGAAATTCAAATAAAGAAGAAACAGTTACTTAAATGAAGAATATTTAAGTTAGGTGTTTGAAAAGATTTTGACTTAATGTAAATAAAAGAATGAAAAATAGAAATTTACATGTCTTAACAACAAAGAGATAAAGAAGAAGTGAATAGTGGATGAGTAAAAAGTCTTAAACTCAATGAAGGGGTTATTCTCCACCAAGCAAGGAATAATAGAAAATAAATTTAATAACACTTAATTAACTACTTTTTATTTTAATTAATTTTAATTAGATTAAAACAAATATTTGACAGTACTACAACCAAAAATTATCTGTTGATAAAAATTAAATAACATTCCAAATATGATAGACATTAATTAATATTCCATTGATGAGATGACATATTGTTATTTAAACATACATTATTCTTATAAATAGAAAGGAATGGAAAAAAATACAAAATTAAAACAAAGGAAATCAGAAAATCAAGCAGAAATTGGTAACACAATAAGTGGTTAATGAAGGGATAAAAACTAATGAAAAAATGAAATGAAGAATGAAACTAATGAAATCCAAGAAGACAAAACAATGAAAATAAAGAAAAGATAATAATTTATAATAATCATAAAGAATATTTTATTGAAGTACAACTTGTAAGAAATAACTCTAAGGAAATATTTTATAAAATTAATTTTAACTATAAAACTAGTAAATTGAATAATTTATTAATAATATTTAAACTAATGCAACTCACTTATTCTTTTTTCTTACCAATTAATAAAATTTTTTTTAATTTATAATATTAAACTATAATAATATTATGAAATATTACCAATTTTAACCATATTTCATTTTGGGATTTTTCTTCATTTTTTGATTGTTTCTAACTTTGAAATATTCAAGTCAACTCAATTCAACTGAAATTCTCTCATTCGTTTTAACTCAAGCATAATAATTAGAACAATAAAATATCTTCAAGTAATTGAAAACTTTTCTCATCAATACTTTTTGTGAGTAATACTAGGAAATCTGTGTGAGACAAAGGAACAAACGTTAATAGATGAAAAGAATAAAGTGTATTAATTTCAACTCAAATAAAAGGGGTTGAGTGGAGCATAAAGACTAGTTTTTGATGACATATAATATATTTAAACGAAGTTCTGAAAAAGATAAATTATTCAATGTTCGCATTTTTATTATTTATTGCATTCACTACTGCAACCAACGTTATTCCTGATATCGAACAAGAATTAAAAGACGTTGGCCTTTACGATTTGTTTTCAAAGAAAGAGTCTATTCATGAAAATGACATAGAAAATGAAGAAGATAAAAAAAGTAGTTCAAACAGTGAATTAGATGAAAATTCTAATAACCAACCAGATGAAAGCTCAAATAATAAACCAGATGAAAGCTCAAATAATAAACCAAATGAAAGTTCTGATAATAAACCAAATGAAAGTTCTGATAATAAACCAAATGAAAGTTCTGATAATAAACCAAGTGAAAGTTCAAACAATAAACCAAATGAAAGCTCAAATAATAAACCAGATGAAAGCTCAAATAATAAACCAGATGAAAGCTCAAACAATAAACCAAATGAAAGTTCTGATAATAAACCAAATGAAAGCTCAAATAATAAACCAGGAAGTAGTTCAGATAATTATGATAATCTTGATGCTGCATCAAGTCCATTCATTGTTCTCTTTGCTATTATTGTGGTTATCTTATTCTAAATTAATTAATTTGAATTTAGTCTCTTTTTTATTAATACTATTTATAAATATTTTAAGACTATTATAGAAATAAGGCTGTTTGTTAGAACAAATATTTTTATCATTACTTATATTTGTTGTTCGTTATAAAAATAATATTTAATCAAACAAAATCATAATATAATACATATATAAAGTCTATTCATAGTATATTTAATATATCACAATTCAGACTAATTTATATTACATATAATCTATTTTATTTTTATGAAGTTTAATAATTAAACTTCTTGTACATAATATAAAACTATGAAAATAAAAATTACTATATTTAATAAGCAAATTTTATTTCTATATATTCTTTTTGTCATTATAAATAAACTTTTTATAAACAAAGCTTATTGTTCTAAAAGTTTTGTTTTACTAAGCAAAGAAAAAACAAACAATAAAGAAAAGAAGTTTACTTTAAATAGTTGTTTTTTAATTAGAAAAAAAAGATAGTAATAAATCCTTTCATTTAATAATGAGTTGTTATTAGTAAATAATAAAACAAATACACGTACTCAAAAAAATATAAAGTTCTTTGAAAAACAAGAGATACTGTAAATGAAATATTACTATTTATTCTCTTTAATAGTTATTTCTAGTTCATTTTTTGTAACATTTCTTAGCTGATTTCTATTATTTATTCAACAACAGAAGAAGCTTATTTATGGGTTAATATTTAAAAAATTAATATATTCACACTTTTCAATATCCATCTCAATAATAACAATTATATTATTTAAGTATTACTAATTTTCAAAATATTCAATTTTTATCAAATAAGCAAATTTATTTTTAATGATATTATCACTCAATTCATTTCATTAATATTTTCATTGGCAATGAAAATATATATCATAAAAATAGAAAAATTATGCAAAATCAAAAATAACGAAAGAAAGAGAAATTCATACCAATAAACAATTATAAATAACAGAAGAATGTCTGAAATATCAATTATTTGTATAATATTAACATTTTTTATAATGAAAATAACACTATATAATCATCATAAAATGATATAAATTTATTTTATGTTGTTATAATGATTGATTGAACGTTTCTTAATGTATTTTTAACATTTGACTTGAAAATAGTTTAAATACTATAATATTATAATTTTTTAATATAATGGATTTTTTTAAAAATAGAAATTTAAAAATAGATAACACTTCCTTCATTTTATCTTGATTAAACATGT
Organism: Entamoeba histolytica HM-1:IMSS; assembly: GCF_000208925.1. Lineage (NCBI taxonomy): Eukaryota > Evosea > Mastigamoebida > Endamoebidae > Entamoeba > Entamoeba histolytica. Next base: position 3,710 of record NW_001914922.1, on the reverse strand, counting down.
CTCTACTATTTGAATAATAAATTGTTCTACAAATAGAACATCGCCATTTAAATAAAATATTTCATATTATCTCAGTTGTACAACGTTTAGAATTAATGATAATTATACAAAGTTGTGTTAAATTAAAAGTTATTTTATTAAAGTCAATTTTTATAAAATTAAATACAATTATATTAAAGATTATTGATTCAACACGAAGATTTTATCAACAAAGTTATCCAACAAGAAATAGAGTTAAAAACCGCATTAGAAACCATAGTTATAATAATCACTATCAAAGGAAGAATGGTCATAAAATGTTTAATAACTACTACTATAAGAAGCACTATCACCCTAATAACACTTTCAACAGAATATCAAAATACTCAGATTATTACAGAAAATATTATAACCGAAATTATTACAATCCTAGAAGAAAGGTTAACAAGTATTATCATCGAAATGAACGATTTGGAAGATGTAGATATAAGAATAAATGATATTATAATAAAAGACAAGGATGGAAGAATAAAAGGCAAGAAGAAAACACAAAAACAATACAAAAATGGATGAAAAGATTTGAAGAAATAGAGAAACTAGTTAAAGAGAAATTAGAGATAACGACAGAGGTAAAAGAAGAAGAAATACCAATGGAAATAGAAGAAAAAGACAAGATAATACAAGAAAAATCGACTCAAGAGAATGAAGAAAGACAAGAAGAAGAGAAACAAACAATAATAGAAAAGTATGAAGAAGAAAGAAGAAAAATTACTAAAGAATTTGAAGAAGAGATAATGAAAATGAAGACAACATTTGAGAAAGAAAAAAAAGAATTAGAAATGACGATAAAAAGCAAAGAAGAAGAAATTCAAAAACAAAGAAAACAAGAAGAAGATAGAAAGAGAGAACAAGAAATAGAAAGACTAAAAAGCACACATGCTATAGAAATAAATAACAAAGAAGAAAGAATCGGAACACTTAAAGGAAAACTAGAGAAACAAGAAAAAGAGAAAGAGAAAGAAATCCAAGACATTAAAGAAAAGAAAGAGATTAAAGAAAACAACAAAAAGAGAGAAGAAGAAATAAAGAAAACAAAATAAAAGATAGACAAGATTAAAGAAGAGATGGAAAAGATTAGAAAGATGAAAGACAAAGAAATAGAAGAAAAAGACAAGATAATAGAAGAAGAAAGGAAAGAAAACATAGAAAAAGAAGAAATGAAGGAAAAGGTAGAAGAGAAGAAATGAAGAAAAAGGTAGAAGAGAAGGAAGGAATAGAGAACAAATACCTACAAAGACAAATTGATAAAAGTATGATAGAAAGTAAACTAATGAAAGAAAGAATGAAAACACAAATACTAATAAATGGAATAGAAAAAAGATGAATAAACGTAGAAGAATTACTTAAAGAACAAGATGAAGAAAATGAAGAAAATGAAGAAAGAAATTTTCAAAGACAGAAGAAGAAAAGAACAAGGATGAAAGAGACAGAACAAGGGACAATTATACGACGAGCATCATCAGTGACAGAAACAATGAATATAATAGGGAAAGAACAGAAGAAGACGATTATAATAGAAGAAGAACAAGAGAAGAAAGAAGAGGAAGAAGTTCAGCAAGGAGAAGAGAAGAAACAGAATTAAAGAAGAAAGAATATGTCTGTTATGGAATTAACATAATGAATATTAAAATAAAAAAGAAATTAAGAAAAGAAGAAATAAAAAGAATATTAGAAGAATATCATATTGATATTACAATCGAAGAATATATAAAAATAGTTAAAAGAAGTAAAGGGATTAAAAAAAGAAAACATAGAATACGTTAATAAGAAAGTAGGAGAAGTGATTAAAGAAGAAGATAATATAGAAAATGAAAAGATTAGAGAGATTAATAGAAAGAAAAAGAAGGAAGAGATTGATGTAGAATACATAGAAGAGTTAATAAAGAAAAGTAAAAGAAAAGAAATCAAAGAGTGTAGATACATTGGATATTATTTCAATAAAGAAATATATGAAGAGATAATAAGATATATTGATGAAAAATGGGAATGGAAAGAAGGAGGTATTAAAGAGATACAAGAAGACATTTACCGAATAACATACATAATAAAGAAGTATTTAGAAAACAAATTCATAGGATTTAAGAAATAATATGAAGTAGTAATACAAAGCAAGATAAATAAACTAAAAGACATGGTAATAAGAGGAAACTATAAAAAGTTAAGAAGGATATTAAGAATAAGAAAAATGATAGAAGAAAAGATAAGAGGAGAAGTAAATGAAGAAATAAAACAATTAGAATACTTAAAAGAAATGAGGAAAAAAGAAGTAGACTTAAACAAAGTGAAAGAACAAGAATCTACAGAAACAAAATCATGAGCACTACTGGAAAAAAAGAAATAAGAAAGGAAATAGGAAGAGAAGAAGAAAGACGATGTGAAGAAGATACAAAAGAGTTTTTGAATAAGATATATAACAGAAGAAAAAGAATAAGCAAAGAGAATGAAAGAATAAAAGAGATAAATGAAGAGAGTAATAGAAGGAATTTGAAAAGAATAATAATCACAAAAGAAGAAATAGAGAATGTGATAACAAGAATACCATCATGGAAAGCACCAGTGATTGACAATATTCAGGGATACTACTTGAAAATATTAGAGAGTGTTAGAGACAGATTAGTTGTAGTGTTTAATGAATGGTTAGACACTCCAAAAAACATCCCAATAGAAATGCTAACAGGAAGAACTATTCTAATACACAAAGGAGGAGATAGCAAAAAAGCAGAGAATTATAGACCAATAACATGTCTTAATGTAATAATGAAAATCTTTACTTCAAACATAAAGAGAAAGATAGAAGAACAACTAGCAAATAATGAAGAGAAATACCAAATTAATAAGATTCAATAAGTAAATAAGAAAGGAAGTCTAGCAGCAAAAGAAGTAAATATCAACAGTTTATTAGAAAGAAATGAAAGAGAAGTACAGAAGAAAAGATATTTAGAATCATTCTATGACATTAGAAAAGTATATGATACAGTTAATCATAAATGGTTAGAAATTGTATTAAGATACTTCAAAATACCATTTCAAATAACTGAATTAATAAAGAGTATGAGTAGTAGATGGAGAATAAGAATAGGATATAGATATAAAGAAGAAATAAGAGAAGTTAAAATAAAGAATGGTATATTACAAGGAGATTCCCTTTCTCCACTCCTATTCATATTACAAATGAATATCATTTCTGATGTTATTGATAAAACAAATGAGAAATGACTAAAAATGACACACGTACTATACATGGATGATATTAAAGTAACAAGTGAAACAAAGAAAGGAATGGAAATAGTGCATAAAAATATAATAGAAACAATAGAAGCAATAGAAATGGAAGTTAATGTAAGTAAAAGTGGAGTAATGAAGAAAAGAAATATAGAAATACCAGATAATATGAAAGACATTCCAATAGTAGACTCAGAACATCAATATAAGTATTTAGGTGTTTATCAATTTACAAGAAATGATGATGTTGGATGCATAGAAAGAATAAGTAAAAGTATAGAAGAAGGAATAAAAGAAAACAATAAAGGGAATGACAGTAGTATGAATTATATTAACAGAATTAATACAGAAATAATTCCTAAGTTCACATATAGTGCATCTGTAGTTAAATAACCAATTATGAAGCTGATAGAAATAGATAAAATGATAAGGAGAGAAATGAAAGAAGG